>NC_084553.2:57253450-57418450 GCF_033978685.3 Nerophis lumbriciformis
TTTTTTTAAATACCTTACTACTCAGTTTTATTATCACCAAAATGTAATTTCAGCCAGTATAACACATTTGAATGTATTAATCTATTTTTATATGTATATATATATGTTTAAATTGTATGGCAATCATCTTAATGTACATACTCTATAATATCAGTTTTTCTACTTGAATGGGATGAATAAAGGAGGCAAAACATGAGACAAAGACAAGTGACATCCAGTACATCCTTTTATTATCGCAAATATGCAAGAAAAGTCACTGCAAATTAACACATGCCCTTTATCATACCACAGTCTAATTGTTCTTAAACATTTTAAATAATATACATATTAATAATATTATTATTATACCCTTTAAAACGCTTAAATCCGTATGTACAACAATGTCTTTTTTTGAGTGGGGGGGTGCTTAAAAAACAAAAAACAAAAAAAACTCTGCTGTACAAGTGAGTTTCCACTAGGGGGCAGCGTCTGAGAAAAGTGGTCAGCACTTCATCGCGTTATTGTCGGCTAAGAAATAAATAAAACTTCGCCAAGTTCTGAAAATCCGGGAGAAAAAGTCGTGTTCGATGTTTTGTTATTTTGGACGCGACTCCTGGGAAAAGTCACTCCGGCACAGAAAAAAGTTGTTGCGGTACGATTTTCATTCCAGAAGGCACCAGTAGGGGGCGCTGGCTCAGGTTTTCCACTGGCCTGCTTTTGCGTATTCCCTTTGAGTGCGCCCCCTGTGGAGGCTCTGCTCTGATCCTTTTTTTATAGATTCATTTTCTAAATAAAAAAAAAAAGAAGTTTGTTTTGTCAACAAACAGCATGAATAAGCGACACACACACACACAAATCTCCATGTTTGATGCAAAAAATACAAAATGTCTTACATCATAAATTGTCCCCTCCCCTACCTCACTTTTGACCCGATCCGAAGATTCTCTGATGTACCGTTTGTGGCTGTAGTCGACTCACAAGGAACTAAGCGGTTTGTAGTCGGCACACATTTTCATGACGCACTCCTTCTTCTTCTTTGAAATGAAAGTGTGACAAATAAACATTTTTGTACAATCACAAACATGTGCACCGTCTCAGCTGCGCTCTTTTTGTAAACAAGCCTTGTCCACGCACACTTAAGTATTTTCAAAAGTTATGTTCTTTAAAAAAAAAAGTCATATTTTAGTACTGTAAATGTATCTGTTTTTAATTCACAAATACATTGTAACATTTGACAAAAGAAAAGGAAAACATTTAATTTACTGAATATTAAATTTTCATTGAAAATTTATTTTTTTTAAATTTAAAAACAATTAAATTAGTTATTTCTTTATTCATACGTATTCTAATTTGATCAACATTTGACAAATTATTTCAATGTAAATAATGGAGATGCATTTTTTGTGTCATTTTTTCAACTTTTAAATGAATTTACAGCTTTATTTTTATGATCCGTTTAAAATAATACTCTCGTTTTCTTCAATTTCTTTTAAGTATTTCGTTTGATTGGCTAAAACAGCATTTAAAAATTTTTTTTTTTTAAATACGTTGGTTTGTTGTTGACACAATGTAAAATAAAAAAATATTTTTTATTCAAAAATCACATTGTGACTTTATTTTATTTATCATTTCATTTTCTGCTGGCACATCGAATTTGAATCAAACATGTAAATATATTTTTATTAATAATTTTTTTTCATTTAATTTTGTGACCACATATTTTTATTTTTATTAAAAGAAGGCAAAAGAAAATTTGGACCGTTACCTTTTTTTGTAATAGTATATATATATATATATATAAAAGTTGTAGTCATTAAAAAAATAAAAATAAAATAAAATAAAATAAAATAAAAGGTTTTTATTTTAATCAACATGTTAATATTTTTTTGTGGGGGTTAAGAAAACCAAAAAATTAGGTGTTAAATTTTTTGTGATGGAATAAACTTTTTAAAATAAAAATACTAGCGTATTTTTCTACATTTTAATCAACATGTTAATAAAAACTGGAGAAACGTGTTTCGGGGTGTGGCCTTTTTTGTGATCCAATGAAATTAAACAAAATATAGAATTTTTGTTTAAAATTACTTGCATATTTGTGTTTTTTTTAATTTTATATTAGGTGACATTTGTTGTGGCTAAATAACATTTCATGTCATTTTTAAATCATTTTCATGATTAAAAAAAATAATAATCATCATATTCCCAGGGGGTGAAAGAGACAAAATCAATATTTGAAAACACCAAAGTGTTTGTGGACAGAGTTCGTTGTCATGGTGGAAAGAAACCTTTAAGTGCAAAAAAACCCCCCCAAAAAACCAAAGAAAAAGATCGAGTCACTCTTTTTGCTGGAGTACTTTTCCACCCTGGGACAAAAGGTGGAAAGATATGTTGAGAGATGTGAAAAGAAGAATGAAAAAGTGTTCAAACAGCGAGATCTTCTTGGCTCCTCGTCCACAAGACAAGAAAAGGTCAGAAAGAGCAAAGCGGGTGAAAATAATTCCATAAATGCTCTTTTTTTTTTACAGCGTGGCGTGATTGGAAGAAGAGAAGAAGAGCGATGACATCATGGAGGAGTGGGCGTGTCCTCGTCTTTCCTCGGGTCCCAGAAGTAATCCTCCAAGGGATCTACTGGATCCTAGTGTGGATCCCGGATGTTGTCTACATTCTCCTCAGAGGCGAGCGAGCCCCTGCCGGAACTTACTGGAAGTCTCCCGAGTCCAGGTCCGGTCCACTCAGGACAGGAAGTGGACGTCAGGAGGTTGGGGGGGGATCTAGTCTAAGGGTTCTTGTTTTATCCTGATGGGCGTGTTGATGGACAGACTCCGCCGGTCCTCGCGACACAGCACGTACTCGCTGAACTGGGACGAGTCCACGCCGCCGCCGCACGACGCCGCCACGCTGAAGCCTTTCTGGAAGAGACGCTCCAGGACCTGGAAAGACCAGAAGTTGACACGTTTGAGGACTCGTCAAAACCTGCCAGGATTTATCAGCTGACCACCACAAACCCTGCAGAGGAAGCCCTAACCCAAATCAAAACCTTGACCAAAACTTTCCCTTGAACACAAACCCTGAATCCAAACCCTAACCGATAGACTAAACCTAACCTAAAGCCGACCTTGGCTTTTAAGGTGTTTTACCCAGATGTAAGGCCTGAAAAGAAAACCCTCACTTTGAACCCCAAACTGTAGAGTGAAACCTTAACTTTGGTCCCTTACCCTGATTCCAAAACTGAACCCTAATTTAGAACGAAACTGGTTTTCGTTCTGGAAGCCCAACCCTAACCCTAACTCAAATTCGTGACAAGAACTTCTCATTTCAAACCCGTACTGGATACCCTGACACTAACTTGGAACCATGAGACAGACCATACCCTTCTCAAACCCTAACCAAAACTTTCCCTTGAACACAAACCCTGAATCCAAACCCTAACCGATGGACTAAACCTAACCTAAACCCGACCTTGGCTTTTAAGGTGTTTTACCCAAATGGAATGCCTGAAAAGAAAACCTTTACTTTGAACCCCAAACTGTAGAGTGAAACCTTAACTTGGATCTCTTACCCTGATTCCAAAACTGAACCCTAATTTAGAACGAAACTGGTTTTCGTTCTGGAAGCCCAACCCTAACCCTAACTCAAATTCGTGACAAGAACTTCTCATTTCAAACCCGTACTGGATACCCTGACACTAACTTGGAACCATGAGACAGACCATACCCTTCTCAAACCCTAACCAAAACTTTCCCTTGAACACAAACCCTGAATCCAAACCCTAACCGATGGACTAAACCTAACCTAAACCCGACCTTGGCTTTTAAGGTGGGTTAGGGTTAGGGTTAGGGTTAGGGTTAGGGTTAGGGTTAGGGTTAGGGTTAGGGTTAACCCTAACCCTAACCCTAACCCTAACCCTAACCCTAAACCCGACCTTGGCTTTTAAGGTGTTTTACCCAGATGGAATGCCTGAAAAGAAAACCCTCACTTTGAACCCCAAACTAATAATACACATGTTACATAACGCGGTATAAGAATAATAATAATACACATGTTACATAAATACATAACACGGTATAATAATAATAATAATAATACACATGTTACATAACTACATAACGCGGTATAATAATAATAATAATAATAATACACATATTACATAACTACATAATGCTGTATAATAATAATAATAATACACATGTTACATAACTACATAACACTGTATAATAATAACAATACGCATGTTACATAACTACATAACGCGGTATAATAATAATAATAATATACATGTTACATAACTACATAACGCTGTATAATAATAATAATAATATACATGTTACATAACTACATAACGCGGTATAATAATAATAATACACATGTTACATAAGTACATAAGGCACTATAATAATAATAATAATACACATATTACACAACTACATAACGTGGTATAGTAATAATAATACACATGTTACATAACTACATAACGCTGTATAATAATAATAATAATATACATGTTACATAACTACATAACGTGGTATAGTAATAATAATAATACACATGTTACATAACTCCATAACACGCTATAATAATAATAATAATACACATGTTACATAACTACATAACGGTGGTATAGTAATAATAATAATAATACACATGTTACATAACTACATAACGTGGTATAGTAATAATAATAATACACATGTTACATAACTACATAACACGCTATAATAATAATAATAATACACATGTTACATAACTACATAACGTGGTATAATAATAATAATAATTCACATGTTACATAACTACATAACGCGGTATAATAATAATAATACACATGTTTCATAACTACATAACACGGTATAATAATAATAATAATACACATGTTACATAACGCGGTATAATAATAATAATAATACACATGTTACATAACGCGGTATAATAATAATTATAATACACATGTTACATAACTACATAACGCTGTATAATAATAATAATAATACACATGTTACATAACGCGGTATAATAATAATTATAATACACATGTTACATAACTACATAACACGGTATAATAATAATAATAATACACATGTTACATAACGCAGTATAATAATAATAATAATACACATGTTACATAACGCGGTATAATAATAATTATAATACACATGTTACATAACTACATAACGTGGTATAGTAATAATAATAATACACATGTTACATAACTCCATAACACGCTATAATAATAATAATAATACACATGTTACATAACTACATAACGGTGGTATAGTAATAATAATAATAATACACATGTTACATAACTACATAACGTGGTATAATAATAATAATAATTCACATGTTACATAACTACATAACGCGGTATAATAATAATAATACACATGTTACATAACTACATAACACGGTATAATAATAATAATAATACACATGTTACATAACGCGGTATAATAATAATAATAATACACATGTTACATAACGCGGTATAATAATAATTATAATACACATGTTACATAACTACATAACGCGGTATAATAATAATAATAATACACATGTTACATAACTCCATAACACGCTATAATAATAATAATAATACACATGTTACATAACTACATAATGCTGTATAATAATAATACACATGTTACATAACTACATAACGCGGTATAATAATAACAATAATACACATGTTACATAACTACATAACGCGGTATAATAATAACAATAATACACATGTTACATAACTACATAACGCGGTATAATAATAACAATAATACACATGTTACATAACTACATAACGTGGTATAGTAATAATAATAATACACATGTTACATAACTACATAACACGCTATAATAATAATAATAATACACATGTTACATAACTACATAACGTGGTATAATAATAATAATAATTCACATGTTACATAACTACATAACGCGGTATAATAATAATAATACACATGTTTCATAACTACATAACACGGTATAATAATAATAATAATACACATGTTACATAACGCGGTATAATAATAATAATAATACACATGTTACATAACGCGGTATAATAATAATTATAATACACATGTTACATAACTACATAACGCTGTATAATAATAATAATAATACACATGTTACATAACGCGGTATAATAATAATTATAATACACATGTTACATAACTACATAACACGGTATAATAATAATAATAATACACATGTTACATAACGCAGTATAATAATAATAATAATACACATGTTACATAACGCGGTATAATAATAATTATAATACACATGTTACATAACTACATAACGTGGTATAGTAATAATAATAATACACATGTTACATAACTCCATAACACGCTATAATAATAATAATAATACACATGTTACATAACTACATAACGGTGGTATAGTAATAATAATAATAATACACATGTTACATAACTACATAACGTGGTATAATAATAATAATTATTCACATGTTACATAACTACATAACGCGGTATAATAATAATAATACACATGTTACATAACTACATAACACGGTATAATAATAATAATAATACACATGTTACATAACGCGGTATAATAATAATAATAATACACATGTTACATAACGCGGTATAATAATAATTATAATACACATGTTACATAACTACATAACGCGGTATAATAATAATAATAATACACATGTTACATAAATACATAACGCGGTATAATAATAATAATACACATATTACATAACTACATAATGCTGTATAATAATAATACACATGTTACATAACTACATAACGCGGTATAATAATAACAATAATACACATGTTACATAACTACATAACGCGGTATAATAATAACAATAATACACATGTTACATAACTACATAACGCGGTATAATAATAACAATAATACACATGTTACATAACTACATAACGCGGTATAATAATAACAATAATACACATGTTACATAACTACATAACGCGGTATAATAATAACAATAATACACATGTTACATAACTACATAACACGGTATAATAATAACAATAATACACATGTTACATAACTACATAACGCGGTATAATAATAACAATAATACACATGTTACATAACTACATAACGCGGTATAATAATAACAATAATACACATGTTACATAACTACATAACGCGGTATAATAATAACAATAATACACATGTTACATAACTACATAACGCGGTATAATAATAACAATAATACACATGTTACATAACTACATAACGCGGTATAATAATAACAATAATACACATGTTACATAACTACATAACGCGGTATAATAATAACAATAATACACATGTTACATAACTACATAACGCGGTATAATAATAACAATAATACACATGTTACATAACTACATAACGCTGTATAATAATAACAATAATACACATGTTACATAACTACATAACGCGGTATAATAATAACAATAATACACATGGTTCATAAGGAGCTGTATTAGTTGAAATCGGCCATCATTAGCAGCACACTGGCCTCCTGAGTCAGGTAGAAGTTATATTTTCAAAGATGGCCGTCTATATTCCATCCTTCCATTAGTTTCATACAAAAACATGAACCCCGTGTCATCACCTCACACCCCCCCCCCCCCCCCCCTCCCCCACGCCGTGATGGAATGAGACCGGGGGGCTCGCCGACATCACACCACCTCTCTCATATTCACGACGCTCGCGCCCCATTGGCTGGCGAAGCGAGGCCACGAGCTCAAAGGGTTGCGGCGAGTGCGAGCGAGGTGATTACTGGAGCTCCTAATTTAAGTAATGAGGCCGAGGTGAGAGGAGAGATGGAGGAGGGGGAGAGGGGGAGAGGGAGGGTGGACGTGTGGGGAATAAGGATGGATCTCAAGGAGTGAGGAGACAACAACCTCCATGACTTGTTTGATCCAACGTTAAACCTCCAATTCTCTGCTGCCATCCTGCTGGGAGATTGTTCTTCCTCTCCGAACTCCCTGATTGACCACTTATTTACTCTTTCCTTCTAGCGCCACATGGAAATATGGAGATGAGGACGCTCGCTAAGGGACGACTTCCCGCTTTCAAACGTATTTACACATATGACCTCTCTAATTACAGCCTTGCATTGGAACACCCCGTCTTGTGTGTCTGTAGCTTTAATGCTCATGAGCATGAGAGTGTGTCTGTAGCTTTAATGCTCATGAGCATGAGAGTGTGTCTGTAGCTTTAATGCTCATGAGCATGAGAGTGTGTCTGTAGCTTTAATGCTCATGAGCATGAGAGTGTGTCTGTAGCTTTAATGCTCATGAGCATGAGAGTGTGTCTGTAGTCACTGTAGTCCGTCATTTTGTTGTGATGCCCCGCTGGATGCATTAAACAATGTAACAAGGTTTTCCAAAATAAATCAACTCAAGTTATGGAAAAAAAGTGCCAACATGGCACTGCCATATTTATTATTGAAGTCACAAAGTGCGTTATTTTTTTTTAACATGCCTCAAAACAGCAGCTTGGAATTTGGGACATGCTCTCCCTGAGAGAGCATGAGGAGGTTGAGGTGGGCGGGGTTGGGTTGGGGGATAGGGGGAAGCGGGGGGGGGTGTATATTGTAGCGTCCCGGAAGAGTTAGTGCTGCAAGGGCTTCTGGGTATTTGTTCTGTTGTGTTTATGTTGTGTTACGGTGCGGATGTTCTCCCGAAATGTGTTTGTCATTCTTGTTTGGTGTGGGTTCACGGTGTGGCGGATATTTGTAACAGTGGTAAAGTTGTTTATACGGCCACCCTCAGTGTGACCTGTATGGCTGTTGACCAAGTATGAATTCCATTCACTTGTGTGTGTGAAAAGCCGTAGATATTATATGATTGGACCGCCACGCAAAGGCAGTGCCTTTAAGGTTTATTGGCGCTCTGTACTTCTCCCTACGTCCATGTACACAGCGGCGTTTTAAAAAGTCATACATTTGAAACCGATACTGATAATTTCCGAAATGACATTTTAAAGCATTTATCGGCCGATAATATCGGCAGTCCAATATTATCGGACATCTCTACTTATATCTGTCAGTAAACTTGCCATGAAAGAGCTAAAACATACCGGTGTAGTGAGTTGACATTATTCACCCAAGGAACTTCAGTTATTAGAAAGTTCCGGTCGGACGGTTTTTCACGGGACACATTTCCGGTGTTGTTGTTTCCGGATGAGGAGATGCTGCTCCGTTATTGATTGAAGTAAAGTCTGAATGTCATTAAAACAGTTAGCTCCATCTTTTGACACTTCTTCCACTCCCGTCCTTGCACGCTACACAGCTACAACAAAGATGACGGGAAAATTTGCACGCGTCTGCCACTGTAGTCCGTGCCGATTAGCTTCTTCTTTTTCTCTATCTTCTTGTTATGGGACATTCATCCTCCACTGTTACCATTTCTAATATAAAGTATAGTAAAGTTCTAACTTATATCTCTCTATGGAAGCGCTAAAAACATACCGGTGTAGTGAGTTGACATTATTCACCCAAGGAACTTTAGTTATTAGAGAGTTCCTGTCGGACGGTTTTTCACGGTACACATTTGCAGTGTTGTTGTTTCCGAATGAGGAGATGCTGCTCCGTTATTGATTGAAGTAAAGTCTGAATGTCATTAAAACAGTTAGCGCCATCCTTTGACACTTCTGCTCAGTGGCCTAGTGGTTAGAGTGTCCGCCCTGAGATCGATAGGTCGTGAGTTCAAACCCCGGCCGAGTCATACCAAAGACTATAAAAATGGGACCCATTACTTAGCACCAAGGGTTGGAATTGGGGGTTAAATCACCAACATGATTCCCAAACGGGGCCACCGCTGCTGCTCACTGCTCCCCTCACCTCCCAGGGGGGTGCAACAAGGGGGATGGGTCAAATGCATCGAGTAATTTCACCACACCTAGTGTGTGTGTGACTATCAGTGGTACTTTAACTTTAAGTCCTTCCACCCCCGTCCTTGCACGCTACACCGCTACAACAAAGATGACGGGGAGAAGACGCTGAGCCACGTAAATAAGACCGCCCACAAAACGGCGCATCCAGAAGCGACTGTCAGAAAGCGTCTTGAAGATGATCTGTAAAACATAATCTATGCAACATTTTGACCAAAGAACCACCATTACATGTTATGTAGAGCAGTGTTTTTCAACCTTTTTTGAGCCAAACTACATTTTTTGCGTAGAAAAAAATACGGAGGCACACCACCAGCAGAAATCATTAAAAAACGAAACTCAGTTGTCGCAATTGTTGGATATGACTGTATAAATCCTAAAAATGTGTGCACGTCCACCACTGTAGTACAGGTAAAAGCCAGTAAATTAGAATATTTTGAAAAACTTGATTTATTTCAGTAATTGCATTCAAAAGGTGTAACTTGTACATTATATTTATTCATTGCACACAGACTGATGCATTCAAATGTTTATTTCATTTAATTTTGATGATTTGAAGTGGCAACAAATGAAAATCCAAAATTCCGTGTGTCACAAAATTAGAATATTACTTAAGGCTAATACAAAAAAGGGATTTTTAGAAATGTTGGCCAACTGAAAAGTATGAAAATGAAAAATATGAGCATGTACAATACTCAATACTTGGTTGGAGCTCCTTTTGCCTCAATTACTGCGTTAATGCGGCGTGGCATGGAGTCGATGAGTTTCTGGCACTGCTCAGGTGTTATGAGAGTCCAGGTTGCTCTGATAGTGGCCTTCAACTCTTCTGCGTTTTTGGGTCTGGCATTCTGCATCTTCCTTTTCACAATACCCCACAGATTTACTATGGGGCTAAGGTCAGGGGAGTTGGCGGGCCAATTTAGAACAGAAATACCATGGTCCGTAAACCAGGCACGGGTAGATTTTGCGCTGTGTGCAGGCGCCAAGTCCTGTTGGAACTTGAAATCTCCATCTCCATAGAGCAGGTCAGCAGCAGGAAGCATGAAGTGCTCTAAAACTTGCTGGTAGACGGCTGCGTTGACCCTGGATCTCAGGAAACAGAGTGGACCGACACCAGCAGATGACATGGCACCCCAAACCATCACCCAACCATGCAAATTTTGCATTTCCTTTGGAAATCGAGGTCCCAGAGTCTGGAGGAAGACAGGAGAGGCACAGGATCCACGTTGCCTGAAGTCTAGTGTAAAGTTTCCACCATCAGTGATGGTTTGGGGTGCCATGTCATCTGCTGGTGTCGGTCCACTCTGTTTCCTGAGATCCAGGGTCAACGCAGCCGTCTACCAGCAAGTTTTAGAGCACTTCATGCTTCCTGCTGCTGACCTGCTCTATGGAGATGAAGATTTCAAGTTCCAACAGGACTTGGCGCCTGCACACAGCGCAAAATCTACCCGTGCCTGGTTTACGGACCATGGTATTTCTGTTCTAAATTGGCCCGCCAACTCCCCTGACCTTAGCCCCATAGAAAATCTGTGGGGTATTGTGAAAAGGAAGATGCAGAATGCCAGACCCAAAAACGCAGAAGAGTTGAAGGCCACTATCAGAGCAACCTGGGCTCTCATAACACCTGAGCAGTGCCAGAAACTCATCGACTCCATGCCACGCCGCATTAACGCAGTAATTGAGGCAAAAGGAGCTCCAACCAAGTATTGAGTATTGTACATGCTCATATTTTTCATTTTCATACTTTTCAGTTGGCCAACATTTCTAAAAATCCCTTTTTTGTATTAGCCTTAAGTAATATTCTAATTTTGTGACACACGGAATTTTGGATTTTCATTTGTTGCCACTTCAAATCATCAAAATTAAATGAAATAAACATTTGAATGCATCAGTCTGTGTGCAATGAATAAATATAATGTACAAGTTACACCTTTTGAATGCAATTACTGAAATAAATCAAGTTTTTCAAAATATTCTAATTTACTGGCTTTTACCTGTATGTACCGATGCCGTCGTCAATAAGCTTCTTCTTTTTCACTATTTTCTTGTTATGGGACATTCAATGTAGCTCTTGTGTACTGTCACCACCTGTCACATCACGCCGTGACTTATTTTGAGTTTTTTGCTATTTTCCTGTGTGTAGTGTTTTAGTTCTTGTCTTGCGCTCCTATTTTGGTGGCTTTTTGTCATTTTTTTTGGTATTTTCCTGTAGCAGTTTCATGTCTTCCTTTGAGCGACATTTCCCGCATCGACTTTGTTTTAGCAATCAAGAATATTTCAGTTGTTTTTATCCTTCTTTGTGGGGATTGTTCATTGTCATGTCATGTTCGGATGTACATTGTGGACGCCGTCTTTGCTCCACAGTAAGTCTTTGCTGTCGTCCAGCATTCTGATTTTGTTTACTTTGTAACCAGTTTAGTTTTAGTTTCGCTCTGCATAGCATTCCCTAAGCTTCAATTGAAAGAGTAAATGAAACCAAATTTCTAGGTATAATGATTGATGATAAATTGAACTGGAAATCTCACGTAAAAAATATACAACATAAAGTAGCAAGAAACACGTCAATAATGAATAAAGCAAAACATGTTCTAGACAAAAAATGACTTCATATTCTCTACTGCTCACTAGCGTTACCATATCTGAGTTACTGTGTAGAAATATGGGGAAATAATTACAAAAGGACACTTCATTCATTAACGGTGTTACAAAAAAGATCAGTTAGAATAATACATCATGTTGGATATAGAGAACACACAAATCCTTTATTTATTGAATCAAAGATACTGAAATTCTACGACATAGTGAATTTGCAAACAGCTAAAATGATACACAAAGCAAACTATAACCTGCTAGCCAAGAATATACAACAATTCTTCTCAAAAAAAGAGGAGAAATATAATCTTAGAGAGAAATGTAATTTAAAACATTTGTATGCACGTACAACACTTAAGACCTTCAGTATATCAGTATGTGGAATTAAATGATGGAATGGATTAAGCAAAGCAATCAAACAATGTACTAATATGATCCACTTCAAGAAACTCTTCAAACTCAAAGTGTTTACAAAGTACAAAGAAGAAGAACCATGATAAACGTTCTGAATTTATTTAACTCATCCATTCTTTCATTCTTTCACTCACAAAATAATCTTACTTATCTCAACATCCATCCATCCATCCATTTTCTACCGCTTATTCCCTTTGGGGTCGCGGGGGGCGCTGGAGCCCATCTCAGCTACAATCGGGCGGAAGGCGGGATACACCCTGGACAAGTCGCCACCTCATCGCAGGGCCAACACAGATAAACAGACAACACCCACACACCAGGAAATGTAACTTACTTCACCAATTATTATTTATTTACTTATTTTTATTGTGAATAAATTGAGAACAGGAAGTGAACAAAACGTTTTAGCAACTGTTATGTCAAAGAAAAGGAGTAGGATTAAATAAGCTCTGCTTCTTCCTACTCCTTTTCGAACATGTTGAAAAAAGAAACTGGAGATTTTGATGTATCATGTTGTATGCTTGCATGTTCCAAATAAACTCAAACTCAACTCAATGCCTTTTCTTAGGGGCACTCACCTTTTGTTTATCTTTGGTTTAAGCATTAGACACCTTTTTACCTGCACACTGCCTCCCGCTGTTTCCGACATCTACAAAGCAATTAGCTACCGGTTGCCACCTACTGATATGGAAGAGTATTACACGGTTACTGCACCGACACTCAACAACAACACATCGTTTGCAGACTATAATTACTGCTTTGCAAAAAATATTTTTAACCCAAATAGGTGAAATTAGATCTTCTCTCACGGCACAGTGGTTGAAAAACACTGACGTAGACCACAAGGAAGTGTTTTACATTTAGAAAAAAGAATAAAATATGACCCCTTTAATGCGCCTTATAGAGATGCGCGGATAGGCAATTTATTTCATCCGCAACCGCGTCAGAAAGTCGTCAACCATCCGCCATCCACCCGATGTAACGTTTGATCAGAACTGCACCCGCCCGCCATCCGCCCGTTGTTATATATCTAATATTAATTAAAAAAAAAAAAAGGGTGAAAACTACGCGAATTGCACCTTGTGCAGACAAGATTTTTCGATCGGACACGGAGGAATTAGCGATGTAAAAGACCACGTTGGGACAAAAAAACACAAGTCTAATGCCGTTGCTAGCGATACAAGTGGAAAACTTTCAACGTTTTTCGTCGCCCAAACAGATTCTTTGGATGTGATAAATGCCGAAGTTTTATTTACGGAGGCAATAATTGAGCATGGACTTCCAATCGCACTGGCTGATCACATGGGACAGTTAATAATGTAATGCAACCTTTAAAAATCATTACGCGGTGATCGCGATCCCAAAAATAAACTTTTCTTGCATGATAATGTCCAGAAAAATTTGCTTTATATTACTATAGAGTCCTTTTAACGAATGAGTTTGATGGTTTATCACAAACCTTAAATGAAATTCCATGGCCACCGTCCTGCTCTCTATATCAACCAGGGTGAGCCCCACCCCTTTCGTGAGCGCACTGCGAAAGCGGACGAGGCGGGGTGTCGGTGCGGTGGGCGCGGTAGTGACCCTGGACGTGCGTCGGGCCCTTCTCGCGGATCGCCTCAGCTACGGCTCCCGGTGGGGCCCTCTCGGGGGAAGGGGCCTCGGTCCCGGACCCCGGCCAGGCGTCCCTTCTCCGCTCCGTAAAAGTGTCCATCTCTTTTCTTTTTTTTTTCTTCTGTTGTGGCATATGCAGCAGGTGCCTGCTCGTTTTTCGTATGTGGGTAACAACATTTAACTATGTATATATATTTACCAATTGGTTTAACTGCCACCCGCAAAAAAAATAAAAAAGTAAAAAAAATATCTAATTAATCCGCCCGACCCGACCCGCGAGCGGATAAAATCTTATTGTTTTTAATTTCATCCGCCCGATCCGCGGATAATCCGCGGACTCCGCGGTTGTGTCCGCAAACCGCGCATCTCTAGCGCCTTATAATCCAGTGCGCCTTTTGTATGAAAATAGACCTGACTAGACCCGCTCATCGGCAGTGCGCCTTATAATCCGGTGCGCCCTATGGTCCGGAAAATTCGGTACTTAGATGTGACGATTGAACGACACTTTGTGACGGCCGCTATACCTGCTCCCAAAAAAAAAAAAAACGTGTGCTTTATGGAAGCGGCACATTTCCTAATGTCTTCCCGTCCTCCTCCCCTTCCTGCCACTCTGTCCCGCGGCCATGCAGCAGCGGCGGGGGCGACGACAAACTCAGACATTTGCGAGACAGAAGGGACGGCAGACAGCTGATGGAGAGGACGGCTAATTAGGAGACCTGATCAAACAACCCCCCCCCCCCAAAAAAAATAAAAAATCCATGACAGGCGAACGATTATGGAAAATGGTATTACATTGGCTTCTTTAATCATTGCATCACATTGCATTTCACCCCCATCGTCACCCTCTCACACACTTGGGGGGTGGGGGGCTCGCTCGCGTTGGGCAAAGAGTTTGGTCGCAGAGGAGGAGGCGGACGGCTCGATCAATAAAGATAGCGTGGCTTTTATGGCGGCTGCGTCGCAACACTTAAGGATATTATTCTGACCTGAGGATATGGAAGTATTCTCACGCGGCCCTTCAGAGCCACAGCAAGTGTTTAGCCAAAAAGGTTTTTGATGTCCTTAAATACATGTCCTCGTGTAGCGCCACCTACTGGTGACCACTGACTCTCACACCAGGCCTGTTTTGCTGCTTCACTTTTTCCAGGATCCAATTCAACCTCTGAAAATCTGAAATCTAACCGCCCTTCTGAATTCAACCAATTGGGGGGAAAAAAGATAGAAAATTGCAAGAAACAACCGACTTCTACACTGCAAAAAGTCAGTGGTCAAAAACAAGAAAAAAACAATAATACAAAAATGAGGGGTATTTTATTTGAACTAAGCAAAATTATCTGCCAATATAACAAGAAAATGTCCAAAACAAGAAAAATTAGCTAACCTCAATGAACCCAAAAACATGTATGGAATATATGTGAATAATACAGAAGTATTAGCAACTTTTTCCAACAAGGGCCACATACTAAAAAGTCAAAGTATGTGGGTGCCATTTTAATATACTTACATTTTGTAAAAAATAAAAAAATAAATAAGAGACGTTGCATATGTTTAAATAAAAAACTTAGTGTCAGCTTTGTGTTAAAGTGTCAAAACAAAAAAAGAACAAACAAAGTAATGTAATGAGAAAAATGTGAAATATTGATACTAATAACTAATATTAATAATACACTGTCACTTAAGCTATATGTAATGTCCATTTTGATCTTTTTTTTTTTTTTTTTTACAAAAATAGAAATAAAAATGGCTCCCGCATACTGCTTTTCAGTATGCGACCAATGTTGGAGGAAGTTATAGTGCCATTTATTTTGCTTTTATCGCATTTCATTACAAATGTGTGCTCTTTTTTCTACATTTTTACTGTTATTTTAAATGGTGCGGGGTAACAAAACTGGATCTGCGGGCTGCACTTTGGACACCCTTGTGTTTATATAATGTTTTTTTGCATGGTCAGATTGCAGGCAATACATGCAATTTTTCTGTCAAAATTGAATGAACGCATAATTTTAGCAGCAAAGATAAATTGCTTTATTAATGCGCATTAATATTATGCTAGATCCACTCGACGTCCATTGCAACGGTCGCCCACACTGCAAAAAGTCAGTGTTCAAAAACAAGAAAAAAACAAAACAAAAATTAGGGGTATTTTATTTGAACTAAGCAAAATTATCTACCAATAGAACAAGAACATTTGGCTTGTCAAGACTTTCCAAAACAAGTAAAATTAGCTAACCTCAATGAACCCCAAAAATACCTTAAAATAAGTGTATTCTCACTAATAACAAGTGCACTTTTCTTGGTAGAAAAAAAAAAAAAAGAGACCTTTTTGCTCAATATGTTGAAAAATATTCTTAAATGAAGTAAATGCTAGTGCCATTATCTTGACATAATGATATGCACTAGGCATTAAATTTCTTGAAACCTGCAAACTCATACTAAAAACTAATTTATTGTTCTTAATGGAAAGGCAACCGCTTGTTACTCTCGGGGTCTCCTCGCCGCTCAGGCAAATCATATGGTCTAAAAATGCATTTTTCCATGGATAACATGACATCATCGCGCCAAGTGCGTGCTCTTTCAGTCAATTACTGCGCATATATACAGCCCGGCCTTCGACCAAATTTTTTTTATTGTAATTTTGAAGAATTTATCTGAATGTGCATGAACTATTTCTGTTCAAAATTGTTTGACATGTCACATGTTAAATGTTTAAATATTAACTGTCAGTTTGCTGTACTGTGCCAACTGTACTACTTTATGAGTACGTATTTTCTATTGTTTCATTGAAAATAAAACAGCAAAGTCCATTTGGCTGCCATCTGTTTTAATTATGAGACACAATTGTGTTAAAGTCATGATTTTTTTTTTTCATGCTTGAAATAAGAAATTATTACTTTAAAAAAAAGTAGTTTTATACTTGTGAGTGTTGATGACACAGCTTTACAACAGTTGATATTCTAGTTTCAAGCATGTTTTACTCAATATAGGTCATCAAATCTCAGCAACAAGCTGTAATATCTTACTGAGATCATTGAGGACCAAAACACTTAAAACAAGTAAAACACTCTAACATAAAATCTGCTTAGTGAGAAGAATTATCTTATCGGACAGAAAATAAGCAAAAATCACCCTTATTTGAGATATTTAATCTTACTTAGATTTCAGTTTTTCCAGTGTACCAACCGTCATGCACGAGACCTTAGTCAGGTTGTCCCGGTACCGGTACCAAAATGTATTTCGATACTTTTCGGTACTTTTCTAAATAAAGGGCACCACAAAAAATGGCATTATTGGCTTTATTTTAACAAAAAATCTTAGGGTACATTAAACATATGTTTTTATTGCAAGTTTGTCCTTAAATAAAATAGTGAACATACGAGACAACTTGTCTTTTATTAGTAAGTAAACAAACAAAGGCTCCTAATTTAGTCTGCTGACGTTTGCAGTAACATATTGTGTCATTTATCATTCTATTTGTTTGTCAAAATTATGAGGGACAAACTGTACAAATTGATTATTAATCCACTTGTTCATTTACTGTTAATATCTGCTTTTTTGATTGATTGATTGAGACTTTTATTAGTAGGTTGCACAGTGAAGTACATATTCCGTACAATTGACCACTAAATGGTAACACCCCAATAAGTTTTCCAACTTGTTTAAGTCGGGGTCCACTTAAATTGATTGATGATACAGATATATACTATCATCATAATACGGTCATCACACAAGATCATCATCAGGGTGTATACATTGAATTATTTACATTATTTACAATTCGGGGTGTGGCTTACTTTCTCTTTTAACATGCTCTATCTACACTTCTGTTAAAATGTATAAAATCACTTATTCTTCTGTTTGCATTAGTTTTGGATGAGACCACAAATTTAGGTATCGAGCCGATACCAAGTACTTACAGGATCGTATTGAAAGTCCTCATGTGTCCAGGGACGTATTTCCTGAGTTTATAAACATAAAATGAATTTTTCAAAAAGGAAAAAAGATTTTGTGAGGATAAAAAATATCGATGTAATCATTGTAGTATCAACTAAATACGTTCCTGTACTTGGTATCATTACATCTTGGTTTTTTCCTGTATCCATTTTCGGTGGGTGCCGTTGCATGTCTGTCAAATTACAAAGAGTGATGAGGTGTTGCTATACACAGGTAAAAGCCAGTAAATTAGAATATTTTGAAAAACTTGATTTATTTCAGTAATTGCATTCAAAAGGTGTAACTTGTACATTATATTTATTCATTGCACACAGACTGATGCATTCAAATGTTTATTTCATTTAATTTTGATGATTTGAAGTGGCAACAAATGAAAATCCAAAATTCCGTGTGTCACAAAATTAGAATATTACTTAAGGCTAATACAAAAAAGGGATTTTTAGAAATGTTGGCCAACTGAAAAGTATGAAAATGAAAAATATGAGCATGTACAATACTCAATACTTGGTTGGAGCTCCTTTTGCCTCAATTACTGCGTTAATGCGGCGTGGCATGGAGTCGATGAGTTTCTGGCACTGCTCAGGTGTTATGAGAGCCCAGGTTGCTCTGATAGTGGCCTTCAACTCTTCTGCGTTTTTGGGTCTGGCATTCTGCATCTTCCTTTTCACAATACCCCACAGATTTTCTATGGGGCTAAGGTCAGGGGAGTTGGCGGGCCAATTTAGAACAGAAATACCATGGTCCGTAAACCAGGCACGGGTAGATTTTGCGCTGTGTGCAGGCGCCAAGTCCTGTTGGAACTTGAAATCTCCATCTCCATAGAGCAGGTCAGCAGCAGGAAGCATGAAGTGCTCTAAAACTTGCTGGTAGACGGCTGCGTTGACCCTGGATCTCAGGAAACAGAGTGGACCGACACCAGCAGATGACATGGCACCCCAAACCATCACTGATGGTGGAAACTTTACACTAGACTTCAGGCAACGTGGATCCTGTGCCTCTCCTGTCTTCCTCCAGACTCTGGGACCTCGATTTCCAAAGGAAATGCAAAATTTGCATGGTTGGGTGATGGTTTGGGGTGCCATGTCATCTGCTGGTGTCGGTCCACTCTGTTTCCTGAGATCCAGGGTCAACGCAGCCGTCTACCAGCAAGTTTTAGAGCACTTCATGCTTCCTGCTGCTGACCTGCTCTATGGAGATTTCAAGTTCCAACAGGACTTGGCGCCTGCACACAGCGCAAAACCTACCCGTGCCTGGTTTACGGACCATGGTATTTCTGTTCTAAATTGGCCCGCCAACTCCCCTGACCTTAGCCCCATAGAAAATCTGTGGGGTATTGTGAAAAGGAAGATGCAGAATGCCAGACCCAAAAAAACGCAGAAGAGTTGAAGGCCACTATCAGAGCAACCTGGGCTCTCATAACACCTGAGCAGTGCCAGAAACTCATCGACTCCATGCCACGCCGCATTAACGCAGTAATTGAGGCAAAAGGAGCTCCAACCAAGTATTGAGTATTGTACATGCTCATATTTTTCATTTTCATACTTTTCAGTTGGCCAACATTTCTAAAAATCCCTTTTTTGTATTAGCCTTAAGTAATATTCTAATTTTGTGACACACGGAATTTTGGATTTTCATTTGTTGCCACTTCAAATCATCAAAATTAAATGAAATAAACATTTGAATGCATCAGTCTGTGTGCAATGAATAAATATAATGTACAAGTTACACCTTTTGAATGCAATTACTGAAATAAATCACGTTTTTCAAAATATTCTAATTTACTGGCTTTTACCTGTATGTCAGTATGCCGGAATAAATAAATTCATTCATTCATCCATCCATCCATCCATTTTCTACCGCTTATTCCCTTTGGGGTCGCGGGGGGCGCTGGAGCCTATCTCAGCTACAATCGGGCGGAAGGCGGGGTACACCCTGGACAAGTCGCCACCTCATCGCAGGGCCAACACAGATAGACAGACAACATTCACACTCACATCCACACACTAGGGCCAATTTTGTGTTGCCAATCACAAACGTATTTTATTTGTCGCCATGGAGGCGAGGATTAGTGATTTAGAAGTAGCTAAAACACTGCAGACTGCGGCTAGATGTTCGCTGCTAGCTACCTAGCTATGTCTTAAAGCACCTCTTCCTGAGGGCGTCTCAGTGTTATAATTTCACCTTTGTCGTTAGTTTTTAGACCAAAATGCGTCCGTTCTCCTTTTTCTGTCTTTATACATTGTCTGCTTGTAAGTACTCTGTGATTGTGCGCTGCCGAACACGCTCCTCTGATCTCACACCAGAAATGACACGACAAGGGGGGCTGGGGACTGGTACTTTTTTAGAGGCGGTATAGTACCGAATATAAGTATCGCGGTACTATACTAATACCGGTATACCGTACAACCCTAGACCTTAGCAACAATAAGACCTCAATTTCACAATCTTCAGAGCAAAATAATGTGCATTCCTTTTTTTTTTTTTTAAGGGTAGGGATAAGTTGATTGGCAACACTAAATGGTCCCTAGTGTGTGGATGTGAGTGTGAATGTTGTCTGTCTATCTGTGTTGGCCCTGCGATGAGGTGGCGACTTGTCCAGGGTGTACCCCGCCTTCCGCCCGATTGTAGCTGAGATAGGCTCCAGCGCCCCCCGCGACCCCAAAGGGAATAAGCGGTAGAAAATGGATGGATGGATGGATGTCATTTATCACAACAAGGTAACATTCAGGAGTGGGACACAAACGTCACACTCACATTTTCACAGCAATTTCACCTTAAGTTCCCTCGTCTGTAGCTGTCTGACGGATAGTTAGGCGAGGAGATTTATTTTAAGGAGCGTGCAGAGAGCAATCAATACGCCATTAAAGGCGTCGTCACGCGTTATCAAATTTCAGCTGCATAATTTTTTTATTTACTGGTTACTTTTTTCTTTTTTTTTTTACACTTGACCAAAAATACCCACGTGTTCCGACTTCTTTTCACACTTATTGTTGAAATACACAGCAATACACATTATTTTGCTCTGAAGATTGAGAAATTGAGGTCTTATTGTTGTTAAGGTCTTAAGGTTGTACGGTATACCGGTATTAGTATACAGGTAAAAGCCAGTAAATTAGAATATTTTGAAAAACTTGATTTATTTCAGTAATTGCATTCAAAAGGTGTAACTTGTACATTATATTTATTCATTGCACACAGACTGATGCATTCAAATGTTTATTTCATTTAATTTTGATGATTTGAAGTGGCAACAAATGAAAATCCAAAATTCCGTGTGTCACAAAATTAGAATATTACTTAAGGCTAATACAAAAAAGGGATTTTTAGAAATGTTGGCCAACTGAAAATATGAAAATGAGCATGTACAATACTCAATACTTGGTTGGAGCTCCTTTTGCCTCAATTACTGCGTTAATGCGGCGTGGCATGGAGTCGATGAGTTTCTGGCACTGCTCAGGTGTTATGAGAGCCCAGGTTGCTCTGATAGTGGCCTTCAACTCTTCTGCGTTTTTGGGTCTGGCATTCTGCATCTTCCTTTTCACAATACCCCACAGATTTTCTATGGGGCTAAGGTCAGGGGAGTTGGCGGGCCAATTTAGAACAGAAATACCATAGTCCGTAAACCAGGCACGGGTAGATTTTGCGCTGTGTGCAGGCGCCAAGTCCTGTTGGAACTTGAAATCTCCATCTCCATAGAGCAGGTCAGCAGCAGGAAGCATGAAGTGCTCTAAAACTTGCTGGTAGACGGCTGCGTTGACCCTGGATCTCAGGAAACAGAGTGGACCGACACCAGCAGATGACATGGCACCCCAAACCATCACCCAACCATGCAAATTTTGCATTTCCTTTGGAAATCGAGGTCCCAGAGTCTGGAGGAAGACAGGAGAGGCACAGGATCCACGTTGCCTGAAGTCTAGTGTAAAGTTTCCACCATCAGTGATGGTTTGGGGTGCCATGTCATCTGCTGGTGTCGGTCCACTCTGTTTCCTGAGATCCAGGGTCAACGCAGCCGTCTACCAGCAAGTTTTAGAGCACTTCATGCTTCCTGCTGCTGACCTGCTCTATGGAGATGGAGATTTCAAGTTCCAACAGGACTTGGCGCCTGCACACAGCGCAAAATCTACCCGTGCCTGGTTTACGGACCATGGTATTTCTGTTCTAAATTGGCCCGCCAACTCCCCTGACCTTAGCCCCATAGAAAATCTGTGGGGTATTGTGAAAAGGAAGATGCAGAATGCCAGACCCAAAAACGCAGAAGAGTTGAAGGCCACTATCAGAGCAACCTGGGCTCTCATAACACCTGAGCAGTGCCAGAAACTCATCGACTCCATGCCAGTAATTGAGGCAAAAGGAGCTCCAACCAAGTATTGAGTATTGTACATGCTCATATTTTTCATTTTCATACTTTTCAGTTGGCCAACATTTCTAAAAATCCCTTTTTTGTATTAGCCTTAAGTAATATTCTAATTTTGTGACACACGGAATTTTGGATTTTCATTTGTTGCCACTTCAAATCATCAAAATTAAATGAAATAAACATTTGAATGCATCAGTCTGTGTGCAATGAATAAATATAATGTACAAGTTACACCTTTTGAATGCAATTACTGAAATAAATCAAGTTTTTCAAAATATTCTAATTTACTGGCTTTTACCTGTACTACCGCGATACTAATGAATCATATTCGGTACTACACCGCCTCTAAAAAGTACCAGTCGTCGTCACGTCGTGTCATTTCTGGTGTGAGATCAGAGGAGCGTGTTCGGCAGCGCACAACCACAGAGTACTTACAAGCAGACAATGTATAAAGACAGAAAAAGGAGAACGGACGCATTTTGGTCTTTTAATTTTCCTGAGGGAACTCTCCTGAAGGAGTCAATAAAGTACTATCTATCTAAATAAGACCTATAACCAATTTTTTCCCTTGAAAATTATTTTTTCCCGAAATTAGAACATTGTTTAATTTCCATAATTGTCAAATGTCAATAGAAATAATTTCTTTCATTCATTTATTTTGAACAAAACAAACCAAAATGTCCTTCTCATAGTATATAGTGGGGGATTGTTTTAACTTTTAGGTTTATCTGATTTAATGTAAAAAAAAAAAAGCAATATTAGTGCTGTGAAATTAGAATCTCTTTAAATATCTGATTAATCACACTTTTTTTAATTGCGATTAATCACAGTTGCTACACAGGAAGTGCTGACAGGGGCAGATTGCAACATTTGCATTTTTTAAACCCTGGTTAGGGTAAAAAAAAAAGCCTATGCGTTCAAAATAAATCCTGCAATTAATCTGCGTTTAAACATCTTTATTTCAATATTTTTAGTGACGAAGACACGCAATAACATTGACAGCCCTAATCAATATGCAGATAGTATTGAACAGTAAACTGCGGTTGATACTATTCTCCTCCGCTCCTGCAGGGGGCAATAATGCGCACTACAACTTTATTAAACGCTCTTTAAACAAAAACATGATGCATGCCGTGTTAGATTTATTTCAAAACAAAACAAACTTATTCTAACAAAAATGTAATTGGTAAATTTTTTGTGTAAGATTTGAGCAAAAACTGTACGAATTGTGTTAATAAAATGAAAGTTTTGTGCAATATTTAAAAAAAGAAACATCTTTGCTACCCTTCTCTGACGGGGCGGTATGGCTCGGTTGGTAAAGTGGCCGTAACAGCAACTTGAGGGTTCCAGGTTCGATCCCCGCTTCCGCCATCCTAGTCACTGCCGTTGTGTCCTTGGGCAAGACACTTTACCCACCCGCTCCCAGTGCCACCCACACTGCTTTAAATGGAACTTAGATATTGGGTTTCACTATGTAAAGCGCTTTGAGTCAATAGAGAAAAAGCGCTATATAAATATAATTCACTTCACTTCACTTCACTTCACACTTCTCTGGCTTTTCTTCTTCTTGATTGGCACTCACTAAAAGACCAATCATACAAAGCCGGGGGTCAGCAACCCGCGGCTCGAGGGCCCTAGTGGCTTTTTTAAAAATAATTAAAAATGGAAAAAGATGGGGGGAAAATATTTTTTTGGTTTTAAGATGTTTTTTGTTTGAGGACAAACATGACACAAACCTTCCCAATTGTTCGAAAGTCCACTGTTTAATATGATTGTGTGTATGCTTCACTGATGAGACTATTTGGTGAACATCGTTTTGTCCTACTAGTTTAAGCGGTTCTTGAACTCACCATAGTGTGGACTGGGACGCAACAGTTTGTTTACATGTTAAAATATTCCACTCCTTCTTTGTCTCATTTTGTCCACCAAAAGTTTTATGCTGTGCGTGAATGCACAAAGATGTTATTGACTTGTTGGAGTGCTAATCATGCTATTTAGGCTAGCTGTATGTCCATATTGCATCATTATGTCTCATTTGTAGATATATTTGAGCTAATTGAATTTCCTTGACTTTTATCCTCTTTGTATATAATTTAGTTTTGCATGTCTCATGACACATTATCTGTATGTAATATTGGCTGCATTTCAGATAGTTGTTTGTGTGCCATGTTGTTCCAGACCACAGCAAACATTACCCAGCTTGCCAAATATTGTAATACATCTATTTAAAGAAGACAGCATGCTGTTTCCTTTAACTTGGACACACACATCTATAACTTCGAACATTAAAAGCCAGTCATTTCCAGGAGATATCTCACCTTCTGAGTAGCCTCTGATTTACTAATGGTTTCTAATTAGGGATGTCCGATAATGGCTTTTTGCCGATATCCGATATTTCGATATTGTCCAACTCTTTAATTACCGATACCGATATCAACTGATACTGATATCAACCGATACTGATATATACAGTCGTGGAATTAACACATTATTATGCCTAATTTGGACAACCAGGTATGGTGAAGATAAGGTCCTTTTTTTAAAAATTATGAAATTGTTTGGTTGGGGGGGCTGTCCCTCCCGTGGGTGGTTGGGCGGGGGGTTGCGCCCGTGGGGCTGGGGTCTTGCCGCTGTCGGGCGGGGGTCGGCTCGTGCCCCTCTGGCTCCGGGTGTCCGTGGGCTTCCTCCTTCCCCTGGGGCGCGGGGCGGGGTCTGCCCGGGGTCGCCCTGCGCTGCGGCTGTGCGGGCCTGCCTGGTGCCGGGTTGGGGGGACTGCTTGCCTCCCTTGTTGGGGCCCCGGCGGTGCTGCCCGACTGCCCTGCGGGAGTCCCCCTCCTGTGTTTTACTCTGCCCTTATTTTTTTATTAATTTTATTTATTTATTTTAATTTATTTTATGTGTATATATATATATATATATATATATATATGTATGTATGTGTATGTATGTATATGTATGTATGTATATATGTATGTATGTATGAATGTATGTATGTATGTATGTATGTGTATATATATATATGTATGTGTGTATGTATATATATATATATATATTATTATTATTATTATTATTATTATTATTATTTTTTAATCTATTTAATATATTTAACTTATTCTGTTAAATTATATATGGGTACGCGTGTATGTGGGTGTGTGTACGTTTGTATATATGTATGGGGAAATCTGTGTGTATGTATGTAGGTACATATGTATGTGTCGCTGCCCCGGTGTGCATTGCTGATCGCGGCGCCGGGTCTGCTGAGGTGCCGAGGCATGCCGGCTGTGGGCGCAGGGCTGGGCCCTTATGGCTTTTTGCCGGATGGGATGCCTGGTGGGTGGTGGGCGGGGGGGGCCTGGACGTGCGGGAGGGGCTGCGGGGTTTGGTGGCGTTGGGCACTGTTGGCGACCAGGCCTCTTATTTATTTTATTTTATTTAAAGGGTTTATTTTTATTTTATTTTTATTTATTTATTTTATTTTTTTTAAATTTTCTTTCTATTTTTTTATTTTTTTTATTTATTTTTTTTATTTTATTTATTTATTTTTTTAAATTTTTTTTTTTTTAATTTTGTATTTATTTATTTATTTATTTATTTATTTTTTGTTTTTTTTGTTTTTGTGTGTGTGTTGTGTATGTATGTGTTTGTGTATATGTGGGCTTATGTATATGTGTGTGGGTGTATTAATGTGTATATATGTGTGGATGTGTATGTTTATATGTATATGCATGCGTGTGTATATGTGTGAAAAAGAAGAAAAAAAAAAAAAAAAAAAAATAAAAAAAATAAAAATAAAAATAAAAATTATGAAATAAAATAAGATAAATAAATTAAAAACATTTTCTTGAATAAAAAAGAAAGTAAAACAATATAAAAACAGTTACATAGAAACTAGTAATTAATGAAAATTAGTAAAATTAACTGTTAAAGGTTAGTACTATTAGTGGACCAGCAGCATCACAATCATGTGTGCTTACGGACTGTATCCCTTGCAGACTGTATTGATATATATTGATATATAATGTAGGAACCACAATATTAATAACAGAAAGAAACAACCCTTTTGTGTGAATGAGTGTAAATGGGGGAGGGAGGTTTTTTGGGTTGGTGCACTAATTGTAAGTGTATCTTGTGTTTTTTATGTTGATTTAATAAAAAAATAAAAAATAAATAAAAAAATTTAAAAAACCATACCGATAATAAAAAAAACGATACCGATAATTTCCGATAAAACATTTTAAAGCATTTATCGGCCGATATTATCGGACATCTCTATTTCTAATGTTGTAAAAATATGTAGAACAAATATTACATTTCAACATTTCTGTCAACGAAGATGTGCTTCAGCCTGCGACACAGTCATTTTGATAGTAAGCTATTATAGCTAATATAGACACTTACATCATGTGTTACACCTTCATTATAACACTTATATACGACTTTTCATTTTTTGCGGCTCCAGACAGATTTGTTTTTTGTATTTTTGGTCCAATATGGCTCTTTCAACATTTTGGATTTGTCCTAAGCGATCCATCAGAAAACCTCTCACTGAGCTGTCAGGCTGGTCGCCATGGAAACGAGGAAGCCGTACATCTGCGTAGGTCTTGCTGGGCTAACTTCTCAGCAGCTGATATTTCCAAGGCGGTAGTCAAAGTGGGTGGAAAGCGGATCACATTGTAATATTGAGGACCACCAGAGTACACACACACGCACACACACACACACACACACATAGAGTGACACATCATAAGCAATGTATATCTTTTAGGGTGACAAATCCGCCACTAGGGGTGAGTAATCCTCACACATAAAAAAGCTTTCAATTCACAAAAGCATCTTTGTGAGGCAAAGAAAACAACAACCAGTGTGATATATTCTTCCATGCAGCACATTAGCCAGTAGCTGTAAGGCGAGTGCTCGATGTAAAGGAAGAAGAATGAATGAATCACACAAACAGCCCTTCAGGGTCAGGTTAATGTGATGGTGAAGGGAAGGCCCACCCCGCCCTCCAGCTTGCCCCCCGGGTCTAAATACCTGTGAAGCATAGGCGGGTCCACACAAGGTCTGCATGTACGGTTTACCCATAACAGAGGAAAGCAACACAAACTGTACCCAGACAACTTTTAAAACTTCTTTAAAAACACATTATTTTGCTCTGAAGATTGTGATATTGAGGTCTTATTGTTGCTAAGGTCTAGGGTTGTACGGTATACCGGTATTAGTATAGTACCGCGATACTAATGAATCATATTCGGTACTACACCGCCTCTAAAAAGTAGCAGTCCCCAGCCCCCTCGTCGTCGTCACGTCGTGTCATTTCTGGTGTGAGATCAGAGGAGCGTGTTCGGCAGCGCACAATCACAGAGTACTTACAAGCAGACAACGTATAAAGACAGAAAAAGGAGAACGGACGCATTTTGGTCTTTTAATTTTCCTGAGGGAACTCTCCTGAAGGAATCAATAAAGTACTATCTATCTATCTATCTATCTATCTATCTATCTATCTATCTATCTATCTATCTATCTATCTATCTAAATAAGACCTATAACCAATTATTCCCCTTGAAAATTATTTTTTCCCGAAATTAGAACATTGTTTAATTTCCATAATTGTCAAATGTCAATAGAAATAATTTCTTTCATTCATTTATTTTGAACAAAACAAACCAAAATGACTCTCCCTCCACGCCAGTCCTTCTCATAGTATATAGTGGGGGATTGTTTTAACTTTAGGTTTATCGGATTTAATGTAAAAAAAAGCAATATTAGTGCTGTGAAATTAGAATCTCTTTAAATATCTGATTAATCACACTTTTTTTAATTGCGATTAATGGCAGTTGCTACACAGGAAGTGCTGACAGAGGCTGATTGCAACATGCTCAGTTGCATTTTTTAAACCCTGGTTAGGGTAAAAAAAAAGCCTATGCGTTCAAAATAAATCCTGCAATTTATCTGCATTTAAATTTTTAGTGACGAAGACACGCGATAACCTTGACAGCCCTAATCAATATGCAGATAGTATTGAACAGTAAACTGCGGTTGATACTATTCTCCTCCGCTCCTGCAGGGGGCAATAATGCGCACTACAACTTCATTAAACGCTCTTTAAACAAAAACATGATGCATGCCGTGTTAGATTTATTTTAAAGTCTTTTGGCATTCTAAACAAACTTATTCTAACAAAAGCAACACAAACTGTACCCAGACATCTTTTAAAACTTCTTTAAAAACACACTTGGCGTTTAAGACAAGCTGAGCTGGATATTTTTATCTTTTTCTTTTTATCCATTGTTAATTGTGTTTTAGTTATATAATGTTCTGTATTTATTGTGATTTGTATTATATTTATATTTGTAATTTTTTAACTTTGTGTGTTTTTTGCACAATTTGTTATGCATTTTAACTGTGTTTTATAGAATGTTTTGTGCTTATTGTGATTTTGATTATTGTTATTATTTCTAATATTTTACCTTTCTGTTTTAATCCGTACAGCACTATGGGGCAGTAGTCTGTTTTAGAAACGTTCTTTATAAATTAATCTACGTCTTCCCTTTCTTTGCATTTCTGAACAATTGTTCCCCTATACCAGGGGTCGGCAACCCAAAATGTTGAAAGAGCCATATTGGACCAAAAATACAAAAACAAATCTGTCTGGAGCCGCAAAAAAATTCAAAGCCATATTACATACAGATAGAGTGTCATGAGATATAAATTGAATTAAGAGGAGTAAAATAAAACAAAATGACCTCAAATATACCTACAAATGAGGCATAATGATGCAATATGTACATATAGCTAGCCTAAATAGCATCGATTAGCTTGCAGTGACCAAATATGTCTGATTAGCACTCCACACAAGTCAATAACATCAACAAAACTCACCTTTGTGCATTCATGCACAACGTTAAAAGTTTGGTGGACAAAATGAGACAGAAAAAGAAGTGGCATAAAACACGTCCTAGAAAGTCGGAGAAAGTTATACATGTAAACCATACTTGCCAACCTTGAGACCTCCGATTTCGGGAGGTGGGGGCGTGGTCGGGGGTGGGGTGGGGCGTGGTTGGGGGCGTGGTTAAGAGGGGAGGAGTTATTGACAGCTAGAATTCACCAAGTCAAGTATTTCATACATATATATATATATATATATATATATATATATATATATATATATATATATATATATATATATATATATATATATATATATATATATATATATATATGTATATATATATATATATATATATATATATATATATGTATATATATATGTATATACATATGTATATATATATATATATGTATATATATATGTATATATATATATATATATATATATATATATATATATATATATATATATATATATATATACATCCTGAAAATATGCAAACAAAACTGTGTTTAGATAATTGATACTTCAAAATTGCATAAATAAATATTAAGGAATATATCATAACTTGGCTTCTGAGAGTTTCAATGCTAAAGTTGTTGATAAACAAGCAATTACTTTAATAATTAAATATGGTCATTTTAAATGAATTATTATGATAATTTAAAATCAATTATTTCAAATATGTTTATTTTATAGGGGAATCTGTGGTGGGCTCTCCTATTTCTGGGGCTGAGGTTGCTGAGGTAGTTAAAAAGCTCCTCGGTGGCAAGGCCCCGGGGGTGGATGAGATCCGCCCGGAGTTCCTTAAGGCTCTGGATGCTGTGGGGCTGTCTTGGTTGACAAGACTCTGCAGCATCGCGTGGACGTCGGGGGCGGTACCTTTGGATTGGCAGACCGGGGTGGTGGTTCCTCTCTTTAAAAAGGGGAACCGGAGGGTGTGTTCTAACTATCGTGGGATCACACTCCTCAGCCTTCCCGGTAAGGTCTATTCAGGTGTACTGGAGAGGAGGCTACGCCGGATAGTCGAACCTCGGATTCAGGAGGAACAGTGTGGTTTTCGTCCTGGTCGTGGAACTGTGGACCAGCTCTATACTCTCGGCAGGGTCCATGGGAGTTTGCCCAACCAGTCTACATGTGCTTTGTGGACTTGAAGAAGGCATTCGACCGTGTCCCTCAGGAAGTCCTGTGGGGAGTGCTCAGAGAATATGGGGTTTCGGACTGTCTGATTGTGGCGGTCCGCTCCCTGTAAGATCAGTGTCAGAGCTTGGTTCGCATTGCCGGCAGTAAGTCGGACACGTTTCCGGTGAGGGTTGGACTCCGCCAAGGCTGCCCTTTGTCACCCATTCTGTTCATAACTTTTATGGACAGAATTTCTAGGCGCAGTCAAGGCGTTGAGGGGATCTGGTTTGGTGGCTGCAGGATTAGGTCTCTGCTTTTTGCAGATGATGTGGTCCTGATGGCTTCATCTAGCCAGGATCTTCAGCTCTCACTGGATCGGTTCGCAGCTGAGTGTGAAGCGACTGGGATGAGAATCAGCACCTCCAAGTCCGAGTCCATGGTTCTCGCCCGGAAAAGGGTGGAGTGTCATCTCCGGGCTGGGGAGGAGATCTTGCCCCAAGTGGAGGAGTTCAAGTACCTCGGAGTCTTGTTCACGAGTGAGGGAAGAGTGGATCGTGAGATCGACAGGCGGATCGGTGCGGCGTCTTCAGTAATGCGGACGCTGTATCGATCCGTTGTGGTGAAGAAGGAGCTGAGCCGGAAGGCAAAGCTCTCAATTTACCGGTCGATCTACGCTCCCATCCTCACCTATGGTCATGAGCTTCGGGTTATGACCGAAAGGACAAGATCACGGGTACAAGCGGCCGAAATGAGTTTCCTCCGCCGGGTGGCGGGGCTCTCCCTTAGAGATAGGGTGAGAAGCTCTGTCATCCGGGGGGAGCTCAAAGTAAAGCCGCTGCTCCTCCACATCGAGAGGAGCCAGATGAGGTGGTTCGGGCATCTGGTCAGGATGCCGCCCGAGCGCCTCCCTAGGGAGTTGTTTAGGGCACGTCCGACCGGTAGGAGGCCACGAGGAAGACCCAGGACACATTGGGAAGACTATGTCTCCCGGCTGGCCTGGGAACGCCTCGGGATCCCCCGGGAGGAGCTGGACGAAGTGGCTGGGGAGAGGAAAGTCTGGGCTTCCCTGCTTAGGCTGCTGCCCCCGCGACCCGACCTCGGATAAGCGGAAGAAGATGGATGGATGGATGGATGTTTATTTTAATGTATAATTCTATGGCTGGATGTAATAAGAAGTCACGAAAAAATACAAATAAAAATACAATTACTTTTGATGTTTTTAGCAAAATATAGTAAAAATGTATTTAGTTATTTTTTTAAATTTTTAATTAATAAATATATTTATTATGAAATAAACATAATAATCCAATTTATTTCTAGTCTGGATGATTTAGTTCTTGTCACCCTGTTGTCCTCCCGTCCTCACTCAGGTCCGCATGGAGCTGGAGGGGGCGTGGCTTCCAGCTCCGGCTGAAAATCGGGAGATTTTCGGGAGAATATTTGTCCCGGGAGGTTTTCGGGAGAGGCGCTGAATTTTGGGAGTCTCCCGGAAAATTCGGGATGGTTGTCAAGTATGATGTAAACAAACTACGGTGAGTTCAAGGACCGTCAAAATTAGTAGGACAAAACGGCGCTCGCCAAATACTCGATGTTTAATATAAACAGTGTGCTTTATAACAATTAGGGAGGTTTGTGTCATGTTTGTCCTCCTACAGAAACCATATTAAAACAAAAAATATATTTTTCCCTCTCATCTTTTTCCATTTTTCATACATTTTTGAAAGAGTTCCAGAGAGCCACTAGGGCGGCGCCAAAGAGAGCCGCGGGTTGCCGACCCCTGCCCTATACATCAACAATGAATTCGACTTCTGAACCCTGTTTTGTACCTAATTTGAGTTGACGCTTTTCTAAGTATTTTTCAAAGCTTCTGGTGAAATGTAAGATAGTAAAAAAGGAGCAGAACATAAAACTAGGGGTGTGAATCTTTGGGCGCCTGGCGATTTCGTCTAGTTTTGTTCATGGACCTAAAGTTTGACATTGGGGCCATCTTTATGTCACGTTGTCGCCCAGCATTGTGTGTGTGTGTGTGTGTGTGTCCACTCGGTCAGATTGATGGACTTGTAGTGTGTGTAGTGTGACATGTCAGAGGGTGTTGCGGCGGCTCGCGTTCTTCCACGCGGTGGCCGAGGGGAGGAGGAGGCGGGCGTACAAGGAGCTCCTTCACTGCCACTGTCACGTTGATGGAGGACGGATTGGCTGGGCTGTGATCCGAGTGCTCCATCACTGTGATGTATGGGCCGCCTGCCCCCTCTCCCTGGCTTTTTGTTTTTGCACGTCTGGCTAAATGTTTTCCCTCTGTTGAGCGCCTTTTGCAGCTCTGTTTTTTCCCCTCCACTGGAAGGACATCAGAGCGCAGGTGGTTTGTATTAGAACCCGGAAAAATTCCACTCGTGACTTCACGGCGAATCACGGAGGAAGACCAAATATAAGTAAATACAACATCTTTGTGCGCATGCAATAGTAGCACACAGTGCAATTATATCTTAAAGGTCCTCTATTTTGACGTTTTAATGACGTCCTGATCGTCATTTGTGTCTTTGAGTCTGTTTATGGGCCCCAGGCCTGTGAAACATCTAAGGGATGAGGCGCTTGCTTTTAAAGTTGCATATTTTCATGGAAAAACACCTTCCTAGTGACCATCGACCCGCCCACCGCTTGACAGAAGGCAGCGTTGTAAAACAGGTTTCGCTACACATCTTAAAAATCAATCAATGTTACCTAAAGGGATGGGCACCGTTCACATTTGACTTGATACGGTACTAGTTTCTAGTAGCTGGGAATCGATACCGGTATTCAGCGATAACCATTTTTAGTAAATGTTTGTATGGAGCCCCTAAAGGGACATGGGGGAAATATTTTTTGTATACATTTTTTTATTTTTTTTATTTTTTTTAGGCATGTATCTCGTGCGCACGAGAAACTTTTTATAAAGTTATAAAAAATTAAAATTATTATTCTTTTGTATTTTTATTTTTTTAGACATGTATCTCATGCGCACGAGAAACTTTCTCAAAAATTTGCTTCAAAAAAAAATTCTCGTGCGCTGGAGATACATGTCTAAAATAAAAAAATATATATACAGGTAAAAGCCAGTAAATTAGAATATTTTGAAAAACTTGATTTATTTCAGTAATTGCATTCAAAAGGTGTAACTTGTACATTATATTTATTCATTGCACACAGACTGATGCATTCAAATGTTTATTTCATTTAATTTTGATGATTTGAAGTGGCAACAAATGAAAATCCAAAATTCCGTGTGTCACAAAATTAGAATATTACTTAAGGCTAATACAAAAAAGGGATTTTTAGAAATGTTGGCCAACTGAAAAGTATGAAAATGAAAAATATGAGCATGCACAATACTCAATACTTGGTTGGAGCTCCTTTTGCCTCAATTACTGCGTTAATGCGGCGTGGCATGGAGTCGATGAGTTTCTGGCACTGCTCAGGTGTTATGAGAGCCCAGGTTGCTCTGATAGTGGCCTTCAACTCTTCTGCGTTTTTGGGTCTGGCATTCTGCATCTTCCTTTTCACAATACCCCACAGATTTTCTATGGGGCTAAGGTCAGGGGAGTTGGCGGGCCAATTTAGAACAGAAATACCATGGTCTGTAAACCAGGCACGGGTAGATTTTGCGCTGTGTGCAGGCGCCAAGTCCTGTTGGAACTTGAAATCTCCATCTCCATAAAGCAGGTCAGCAGCAGGAAGCATGAAGTGCTCTAAAACTTGCTGGTAGACGGCTGCGTTGACCCTGGATCTCAGGAAACAGAGTGGACCGACACCAGCAGATGACATGGCACCCCAAACCATCACCCAACCATGCAAATTTTGCATTTCCTTTGGAAATCGAGGTCCCAGAGTCTGGAGGAAGACAGGAGAGGCACAGGATCTACGTTGCCTGAAGTCTAGTGTAAAGTTTCCACCATCAGTGATGGTTTGGGGTGCCATGTCATCTGCTGGTGTCGGTCCACTCTGTTTCCTGCGATCCAGGGTCAACGCAGCCGTCTACCAGCAAGTTTTAGAGCACTTCATGCTTCCTGCTGCTGACCTGCTCTATGGAGATGGAGATTTCAAGTTCCAACAGGACTTGGCGCCTGCACACAGCGCAAAATCTACCCGTGCCTGGTTTACGGACCATGGTATTTCTGTTCTAAATTGGCCCGCCAACTCCCCTGACCTTAGCCCCATAGAAAATCTGTGGGGTATTGTGAAAAGGAAGATGCAGAATGCCAGACCCAAAAACGCAGAAGAGTTGAAGGCCACTATCAGAGCAACCTGGGCTCTCATAACACCTGAGCAGTGCCAGAAACTCATCGACTCCATGCCACGCCGCATTAACGCAGTAATTGAGGCAAAAGGAGCTCCAACCAAGTATTGAGTATTGTACATGCTCATATTTTTCATTTTCATACTTTTCAGTTGGCCAACATTTCTAAAAATCCCTTTTTTGTATTAGCCTTAAGTAATATTCTAATTTTGTGACAAACGGAATTTTGGATTTTCATTTGTTGCCACTTCAAATCATCAAAATTAAATGAAATAAACATTTGAATGCATCAGTCTGTGTGCAATGAATAAATATAATGTACAAGTTACACCTTTTGAATGCAATTACTGAAATAAATCAAGTTTTTCAAAATATTCTAATTTACTGGCTTTTACCTGTATATATATACGTATATATTTTTTTTTATAACTTTAGAAAAAGTATTTTGGAGCATTTTTTGATTTGTTTTTTTATTGAAAATTGCAACATTACCTAGAGTAAGTTTAGTTGAGTCCGCACTCAGTGCTGCTGGAGTGATTGCCAAGTGGAAAGAGGCTAAAAGTTGGCAACCGGGCGTGACGTCACACGCAACCCAAGTACCGTAATATGGCACTGTTGGATTTTCCGGGTTTTAACGGCGGAATTCGGTAGGTGCCAAAAAAGTACAGGATTCGGTAACCATTCCTAGTTAACCAGTCAGCGGCAGACGTGGGCGTTGTAAGCTCGAGAATCGTATTTTCATTTGCGAATATGCAAACTTACCATGATTTTGCTGTTAAAATATGAGTGTACAGTAATGTTAGCACTTTTGCTAGTGTTGCTAAAGTTCGTGTTTTGCTTGATATCTATTGTAACTTCTATCGAGTTGGACGAGTGCTCAGTTACAGTGTATGTAAGACTAAATTAGGGTTGTATGGTATAGTACCGCGATACTAATTAATCATACTCGGTACTATACCACCTCTGAAAAGTACCAAAATGTAAACACACGTCATTGGTAGATATAACCTGACATCTACTGTAATGATACCAAGTACAAGAGCGTATCTCGTCACTACTACTATGATTACGTCAATATTTTTTGGCATCACAACATCTTCCTTCGTTTTTTTAAATTGTATATTATGTTTATAAACTCAGGAATGATGAATCTGGACACATCAGGACTTTATATATGACCAATATATGATCCTGTAACTACTCGGCATCGGATTGATACCCAAATTTGTGGTATCATCCAAAACTAATGTAAAGCATCAAAACAAGAGAATAATAAGTGATTATTACATTTTAACAGAAGTGTAGATAGAACATGTTAAAAGAGAAAGTAAGCATATATTAACAGTAAATGAACAAGTAGATTAATCATTAATTTTCTACTACTTGTCCTTAATAATTTTGACAATAGAATGGGAAATGACACAATATATTACTGCATACGTCAGCAGCTAAATTAGGAGCCTTTGTTTGCTTACTTACTAATAAAAGACAAGTTGTCTTGTATGTTCACTATTTTATTAAAGGACAAACTAGCAATAAGAAACATGTGTTTAATGTACCCTAAGATTTTTTTGTTAAAATAAAGCCAATAATGCAAGTTTTTGTGGTCCCCTTTATTTCGAAAAGTACCAAAAAGTATCGAAATAATTTTGTTACCGGTACCGGTACCAAAATGTTGGTATCGGGACAACACTAGACTAAATAAAGTGCACAAAAGTGCTTTTTGGAGACACACACTTGTTGCACTAATTAGCAATAATGCTACAGACACACAAAACGTTATGTTTACCAAAACCTACAACAAAGTGTTGAAAAATACTATCATATGGGAACTTTAAAGGCCTACTGAAACCCACTACTACCGACCACGCAGTCTGATAGTTTATATATCAATGATGAAATCTTAACATTGCAACACATGGCAATGCGGTTAGCTTACTAAAGTGCAATTTTAAATTTTGCGCAAAATATCCTGCTGAAAACGTCTCGGTATGACGACGTCAGCGCGTGACGTCGCGGATTGTAGAGGACATTTTGGGACAGCATGGTGGCCAGCTATTAAGTCGTCTGTTTTCATCGCAAAATTCCACAGTATTCTGGACATCTGTGTTGGTGAATCTTTTGCAATTTGTTCAATGAACAATGGAGACAGCAAAGAAGAAAGCTGTAGGTGGGAAGCGGTGTATTGCGGCCGACTTCAGCAACACAAACACGGCCGGTGTTTCATTGTTTACATTCCCGAAAGATGACAGTCAAGCTTTACCATTGGCCTGTGGAGAACTGGGACAACAGAGACTTACCAGGAGGACTTTGAGTTGGATACGCAGACGCGGTACCGTGAGTACGCATGCAGCTGCGGCTTCCAAACATTTGATCGCTTGCCCGTACGTGCGTGCCGCTATGTGCATGTCACAAACGTAACTTTGGGGACTTTGGGGAAATATATGTGCTGTATGAACTTTGGGGAGGTGAACGGTACTTTGGGCTGTGGGATTGAGTGTGTTGTGCAGGTGTTTGAGTTGTATTGGCGGGTTATATGGACGGGAGGGGGGAGGTGTTTGTTATGCGGGATTAATTTGTAGCATATTAAATATAAGCCTGGTTGTGTTGTGGCTAATAGAGTATATATATGTCTTGTGTTTATTTACTGTTTTAGTCATCAGGTCCCACCCGCCTCTCACAGCATCTTCCCTATCTGAATCGCTCCCACTGCCCTCTAGTCCTTCACTCTCACTTTCCTCATCCACAAATCTTTCATCCTCGCTCAAATTAATGGGGAAATCGTCGCTTTCTCGGTCCGAATCGCTCTCGCTGCTGGTGGCCATGATTGTAAACAATGTGCGGATGTGAGGAGCTCCACAACCTGTGACGTCACGCGCATATCGTCTGCTACTTCCGGTACAGGCAAGGCTTTTTTATCAGCGACCAAAAGTTGCGAACTTTATCGTCGATGTTCTCTACTAAATCCTTTCAGCAAAAATATGGCAATATCGCGAAATGATCAAGTATGACACATAGAATGGACCTGCTATCCCCGTTTAAATAAGAGAATCGCATTTCAGTAGGCCTTTAAAGCACAGGTCACAATTTGTATTGCTTCAGTGATTTCCTTCTACAAAAACAAGAACCCTATTTGTTTTACTTGCTTATGCAACACAAGATGGCCAAGATAGCGTAGTCCAAAGGTCAGATTCCTATTCATTTTGCAATGTAAAGACCAATCCAAACGGATCGAACGCATATTCAAACGTTTATAAGGTGTTGTCTTTCCTGTCAAGACGCCATAAATACTCTGTTCCAGACAGGACTGGGTTTGCCGCCCCTTTAAATGACTGTAAGCTGTCCTCTGCGGGCAGGGTGTGGTCGCTTTCGTGTCTTCCCCTGGGTCGGGGTCCCGCACTGTAATCAGATGACAAGCATATTGTCTGGCGGCTAAGTCCAGGATTACTTCGCTAACCTTCTCATAGCCTGTCGGGAAACAATGAGGGAGGACAGAGGGAGTGTTTGGAAAGTTCTCCTCTTACGTGGACACACACCACGCCTCTTTGACTCAGTGAGTCTTATGTTGTATTTACAGGAGGAACCATATTTGCTAACACAGGTGAAGGTTTAAAATGGACCCTGGTTGCATGGCTGTGCAAGGACCATGTAGTTTATAAACAGATGATCAGAAACTATTAAAGTAATAAATATATTCAACAATAGTAGATTTTTTACTCAACGGAACCATATTTGTTTTTCGACAGTAGAACTTTGGGATGTCCTTTAGAAAATGATATAAAAAAATTATAATTAAAACATATGTATATATATATGTCTGTATATATATATATATATATACATACCTCAATCAATCAAAGCTTATTTATATAGCCCTAAATCACAAGTATCTCAAAGGGCTGCACAAGCCACAACGACATCCTCAGCTCAGATCCCACATCAGGGCAAGGAAAAACTCAACCCAATGGGTATACATACATACATATATGTATACATATACATATATATATACATATACATATGTACACACACATACATACATACATATATGCATACATATAAATATATATACATATACATATACATGATTTGAATAATAAGTAAACATAAAAGTAAACGGTAACTTTTTTATTCAAAGGAACCATATTTGTTTTTCGACAGTAGGACTTTGGGATGTCCTTTAGAAAATCGCCAACAATTGTTAAAATTATATCAACAAATTAAAACTAAAAATATGTAACGTATTTTTAGTCGCTCCGGAGTATAAGTCGCACCGGCCGAAAATGCATAATAAAGAAGGAAAAAAACATATATAAGTCGCACTGGAGTATAAGTCGCATTTTTGGGGGAAATGTATTTGATAAAAGCCAACACCAAGAATAGACATTTGAAAGGCAATTTAAAATAAATAAAGAATAGTGAACAACAGGCTGATTAAGTGTACGTTATATGAGGCATAAATAACCAACTGGTATGTTAACGTAACATATTATGGTAAGAGTCATTCAAATAACTATAACATATAGAACATGCTATACGTTTACCAAACAATCTGTCACTCCTAATCGCTAAATCCCATGAAATCTTATACGTCTAGTCTCTTACGTGAATGAGATAAATAATATTGTTTGATATTTTACGGTAATGTGTTAATAATTCCACACATAAGTCGCTCCTGAGTATAAGTCGCACCCTCGGCCAAATTATGAAAAAAAATGCCACTTATAGTCCGAAAAATACGGTATTTATATATGTGTGTGTATATACATATGCTGTATATATACATCGGTACATATATATATATATATATATATATATATATATATATATATATATATATATAAGAACAGAAAACGAAACGGCATCATCTGGTACAACCCCCCATACAGCAAAAACGTCTCAACGAACATTGGACACAAATTCCTCAATCTGATTGACAAACACTTTCCCAAAGACAACAACCTAAGAAAAGTATTCAACAAGAACAACATTAAATTGAGCTACAGCTGCATGAACAATATACGACAAATCATCTCAAACCACAACAAAACAATTGCAAATGAGCCGTCGACCCCCAGTCAGAGCGACTCCAAAACCAACAAAGCATGTAACTGTCGAAATAAACCTGATTGCCCCCTCAACGGGGGATGCTTACAAACATCAGTTGTCTACCAATCTAAGGTAATACGCAAGGACATTAACACATCCGACACATATGTAGGATTAACCGAGGGTGAATTCAAAACCAGATGGAACAATCACAAGGCTTCTTTCAGGAACAAAAACCTGCGAAATACCACAGAACTCAGCAAACACATTTGGGACCTCAAAGACAATAATGTTGAATATTCAATAACATGGCAAATTCTTGCATCCAGCACACCTTACAATAGTGGTAATAAAAGATGCAACCTATGCTTGACAGAGAAACTGTTTATTATTTTCCGTCCAGACCTGTCATCCCTCAACAAGCGCAGCGAAATTGTAACAACATGCCGCCATAGACGGAAACACCTCCTAGGTAACACATGAGCCAATCACCACGCCCCTAGGCCAGCCTGTACCCACCCACTCTGTGCCCTATATGAACCATGGTATGCGAATGCTCCCATTAAAATCTCCTGACGATTGAGGGTACCCCCCCTCATGAAACAGGCCTGTAGAGATGAAATAGTCTTGTGATTTTTTTCCCACACATACATATATATATATATATATATATATATATATATATGTATACATATTTATATACATATACATACATACATATATGTTTACATATAAATATATATACATAAGATATATAATTTAAATAATAAGTAAACATAAAAGTAAATATTGTATTGTATATACCAAGGATTTTTAAAACTTTCTGACCTCACGGTCTATCTTTGCCACTACAGAGGGGCCCGGGACCCGCTCAAATAGTAACACTAAATTAGTAATCATATTCAATAATTATATCTGACTTACTTAAAGTTTAACAGGATAAACCGTTTCACATTATATGAAACCATGTGTTAATTTCAAGGATTATTATCAGTTTTAGGTCAGGCGCATTGCAAACATAAATACTAATCAAACATACTGTGAAGGAAGGAACTGATGAAAAAAATATTTGCATTCATTTATGCAGTGCCAAAATAAGTAAATTATAAGTAAATGATTCATAAATAATAATAATACGTTTCTTAAATAAACTGTCAATGAAATTTAAGTGATAAAAAAATACAGCTTCAACACTTTTGTCATAATTTTTCTCTTCTTCTCTATGATTTTAGCTCCAGTTTATTTGATGTTGTCATTACTGCCACGAGTGGTGGAAAATTGTATTACAAGTGAGTTCCGCGACAGCCCATATGGACCACAGGTGACAAAAATATGTCATATTATATTTCATGCTCGTGGCCCAACTTTGGGCCCTCGGGTTAAGAAAGACTGGTATGTACTACATTAAGGGCTTGTTTTTTTGCTCTGCCAATTAACTGAGCAAGGAAATGTTAATAATGAAAATATTATCAAAAAAATCTTAATAAAATTCATATTCAAAACTAATTTATTGAAGTTAAAAATGGTCTTGGGTTAAATTTTAGAAATGTCTGAGTACTTAAATTAGTGTTGTGTAAAGGCTTAATCACTTAGATAAGTACTCCCATACCACCAGGGGCTTATCATTCTGACAGTATACCAAAATATAGGATTTTTTTATTTATACGTTTTTTGAAGTTGAAAACTGCCAAATCAAACTGGTTTTAGCTATTTATTTGGCATTACAAATTCTGTGATTTATACACTATTTTCGTAATTTTTCCTTTATTAAATGACTTTATTGTCATTAAAATTCAGTGGGAATATCCTCACAATGCTAAAACAAGAAACAAAATCATAGTTAAGATATGAAGGCAAGCGGTTGAACACAAATAAAGTAGTAAATATAAGTTAACTTATTTAAAATAGTAGACAGGTTGTTAGTAATATATAATAAATGTCCAATTATGAAACAAGTGCTGTCATCACTATTAATTAGTGGCTTTTATCTGGTTTTTTTTTTTATATCTCCGCTCGCCCCTTCTTTCAAAGCGTCCAATTAGGACGTGGCGCTGCCATCCCATAATCACGCCGGCTGGTAAACAGAGTGGGAAAATGTTGTGTTAGTTGATGCCGCCAATTAATTATATTGCAAGTCATTTAAAAATCTATAAAAGAAGTATAAACCGGTTGAGGCTGTTTGAGAAATTGTAAGTATGGTATTAAAAAATGCAATACGTGTATTTCAATGGCCTTGAGCGTTGTTATATTGGAGCCTTTTTTTTTAAGGAGCGCTGTCTTAAAAAGGAGTAAAGTGTAAATTATGCATATCATTCCTTCCCTTCGCCAACCCCCCCCCCCCGATCCTCCTCCAGCCCTTTCCAGTGCTCTTTTTTTTTTTTTCCGCAGGAAAACATGGCCGCAGTCCATGCGTGCTTTGTCCCGCTCGCTGGACTCCCGATCCCCGCAGGTAGTCTCCTCACGCTGGCGGGTGGGAGGTGGAGGTGTCAGAGTGCTGCCTAGGAGAGGCTCTGTTTGGGTGCTGGAGGGAAGGAAGCATCCTTGTGTGTACGTGTGAGCAATCAAGTGTGTGGTGGTGTGAGGCCGATGTTTTTCCTCTCCGGGCATCGCGACTGGAAAACTACTTTTGTTTTCCCTACGACAAAAACGTGCTACTGTGAGTAGACGGAAACGACGGCGGGGATGGGATAGGAGTAGGCTAAGCACGTCTCGAGGCCGTGGCGAGGACACAATTATAACCGACACGTTATTTTGGCTTACGTCTTGAAATCCCACGTCTAATCGTGCATCTAAGACTCGTGTCTACAAGGGTCACCCAAACAACAACAACGACGGCCCCCAACGAAGAGATAAAGGCGTTTCTGCGTGGTCATTAAAGTTAAAGTACCACTGATAGTCTCACACACACACTAGGTGTGGTGAAATTACCCTCTGCATTTGACCCATCCCCTTGTTCCACCCCCTGGGGGGTGAGGGGAGCAGTGAGCAGCAGCGGTGACCGCGCTCGGGAATCATTTTGGTGATTTAATAATGATCTACTGCTAACGATGGATTCTGATGCGTCATCTATGTTGCTGCTTCTTGATCTTAGCGCTGCTTTCGATACCGTCGATCATAATATTTTATTAGAGTGTATCAAAACACGTATTGGTATGTCAGACTTAGCTTTGTCGTGGTTTAACTCTTATCTTACTGACAGGATGCAATGCGTCTCCATAATAATGTGACCTCGGACTATGTTAAGGTAACGTGCGGAGTTCCTCAGGGTTCGGTTCTTGGCCCTGCACTCTTTAGTATTTACATGCTGCCGCTAGGCGACATCATACGCAAATACGGTGTTAGCTTTCATTGTTATGCTGATGACACCCAACTCTACATGCCCCTAAAGCTGACCAACATGCCGGATTGTAGTCAGCTGGAGGCGTGTCTTAATGAAATTAAACAATGGATGTCCGCTAACTTCTTGCAACTCAACGCCAAGAAAACGGAAATGCTGATTATCGGTCCTGCTAAACACCGACATTTATTTAATAATACCACCTTAACATTTGACAACCAAACAATTACACAAGGCGAATCAGTAAAGAATCTGGGTATTATCTTCCACCCAACTCTCTCCTTTGAATCACACATTAAGAGTGTTACTAAAACGGCCTTCTTTCATCTCCGTAATATCGCTAAAATTCGTTCTATTTTATCCACTAGCGACGCTGAGATCATTATTCATGCGTTCGTTACGTCTCGTCTCGACTACTGTAACGTATTATTTTCGGGTCTCCCTATGTCTAGCATTAAAAAATTACAGTTGGTACAAAATGCGGCTGCTAGACTTTTGACAAGAACAAGAAAGTTTGATCATATTACGCCTATACTGTATATACCTTTATATACATATATATATATACCTATACTGGCTCACCTGCACTGGCTTCCTGTGCACTTAAGAAGTGACTTTAAGGTTTTACTACTTACGTATAAAATACTACACGGTCTAGCTCCGTCCTATCTTGTCGATTGCATTGTACCATATGTCCCGGCAAGAAATCTGCGTTCAAAGAACTCCGGCTTATTAGTGATTCCCAGAGCCCAAAAAAAGTCTGCGGGCTATAGAGCGTTTTCTATTGGGGCTCCAGTACTATGGAATGCCCTCCCGGTAACAATTAGAGATGCTACCTCAGTAGAAGCATTTAAGTCCCATCTTAAAACTCATTTGTATACTCTAGCCTTTAAATAGCCCCCCTGTTAGACCAGTTGATCTGCCGTTTCTTTTCTTTTCTCCTCTGCTCCCCTTTTCCTTGAGGGGGGGGCACAGGTCCGGTGGCCATGGATGAAGTGCTGGCTGTCCAGAGTCGGGACCCGGGGTGGACCGCTCGCCTGTGCATCGGCTGGGAACATCTCTGCGCTGCTGACCCGTCTCCGCTCGGGATGGTGTCCTGCTGGCCCCACTATGGACTGGACTCTTACTATTATGTTGGATCCACTATGGACTGGACTCTCACAATATTATGTCAGACCCACTCGACATCCATTGCTTTCGGTCTCCCCTAGAGGGGGGGGGGGGTTACCCACATATGCGGTCCTCTCCAAGGTTTCTCATAGTCATTCACATCGACGTCCCACTGGGGTGAGTTTTTCCTTGCCCGTATGTGGGCTTTGTACCGAGGATGTCGTTGTGGCTTGTGCAGCCCTTTGAGACACTTGTGATTTAGGGCTATATAAATAAAGATTGATTGATTGATTTAAAGGGGAACATTATCACCAGACCTATGTAAGCGTCAATATATACCTTGATGTGACCATATATTTTTTTAACCGATTTCCGAACTCTAAATGGGTGAATTTTGGCGAATTAAACACCTTTCTATTATTCGCTCTCGGAGCGATGACGTCACATCGGGAAGCAATCCGCCATTTTCTCACTTTCCTCGGTGTGTTGTCGGAGGGTGTAACAACACGAACAGGGACGGATTCAAGTTGCACCAGTGGCCCAAAGATGCGAAAGTGGCAAGAAATTGGACGAAATTTGTTCAAAATACGAGGCTGTGGGGAAAGCCGACGAAATGGTCAGTCGTTTGTTCCGCACACTTTACCGACGAAAGCTATGCTACGACAGAGATGGCAAGAATGTGTGGATATCCTGCGACACTCAAAGCAGATGCTGACATCAACTCCAAAACTGGACATATCAGCTTTCAGGAAAAGAGAGCGGATGAGGGTATGTCTACAGAATATATTAATTGATGAAAACTTTATTCATTACTCGCGGTTTTACGTAAATTATTATACATAAACTGTGTTTACCAATAATTTAGCTTAAAAACATTTATTTTTTTCAATCATTCGAGTACATTCGGGTAGTCTTGTGTAATGCAGTATTTTGTGTCTATTTAGGTATGGTTAACCTGAGTGCTGAAATCGTGGAAAAATATATGTTCTTGAAATGGGCTGTCTGCACTCTCAAAGTGCATGTTGTTGCCAAATGTATTTCATATGCTGTAAACCTAGTTCATAGTTGTTAGTTTCCTTTAATGCCAAACAAACACATACCAATCGTTGGTTAGAAGGCGATCGCCGAATTCGTCCTCGCTTTCTCCCGTGTCGCTGGCTGTCGTGTCGTTTTCGTCGGTTTCGCTTGCATACGGTTCCAACCGATATGGCTCAATAGCTTCAGTTTCTTCTTCAATTTCGTTTTGGCTACCTGCCTCCACACTACAACCATCCGTTTCAATACATGCGTAATCTGTTGAATCGCTTAAGCCGCTGAAATCCGAGTCTGAATCCGAGCTAATGTCGCTATAGCTTGCTGTTCTATCCGCCATGTTTGTTTGTATCGGCATCACTGTGTGACGTCACAGGAAAATGGACGGGTGTATATAACGATGGTTAAAATCAGGCACTTTGAAGCTTTTTTTAGGGATATTGCGTGATGGGTAAAATTTTGAAAAAAACTTCGAAAAATAAAATAAGCCACTGGGAACTGATTTTTAATGGTTTTAACCATTCTGAAATTGTGATAATGTTCCCCTTTAACCCCCAATTCCAACCCTTGATGCCGAGTGCCAAGCAGGGAGGTATTAGGTCCCATTTTTATTGGTATGACACGGCCGGAACTCACGACCTACCGATCTCAGGGCGGACACTCTAACCATTAAGTTGTCATGAACCCTTTTGAAGTTGTACTCATTCAAACTGTTGCAAAGTCAAAATGTTTAACTCATTTATGACATGTAGCACTCTCTGTAATCAATGCTGCCACTTTAGGTGCTGGCATGCTAACAGTTAGCATGCTACTTTTGTAGGCGTAAAACTAACGGTCATGGATATCAGGTTCTTCACCTTGTTGGAGGTACTGAACCCCACCAGTTTCATATGGGCTTTCACCGAACCCTTCTTTAGTGAAAAATATACATATTGTTTCTTAATTTACCGTATTTTTCGGAGTATAAGTCGCACCGGAGTATAAGTCGCACCTGCCGAAAATGCATAATAAAGAAGGAAAAAAACATGTATAAATCACACTGGAGCCCGGCCAAACTATGAAAAAAACTGCGACTTATAGTCCGAAAAATACGGTAATCTTAATTTATAAATATTAATCATGAAATGATGTTATTATATTAAAGAAATACTAATAAAGATATATTTTACAAACAGAAAGTTACAGGAATGTACACATGATCCCATGTTTACATCTCATTGTGCAAAATGTGAACGTTTTAGTGGGAACTAAATGCGATTTCGGAAAGGGGTACAAATTATTTCCAAAGCAGGACCCCCACCCAGACATACAATACTAGTACACAGCTCATGAAAAACAATATGTTGTGATGCTGTCATTGTAAGTCGACCAAACACTTATTTTAGAAAATAATCCCATGGAAATGAATGCTGTGATTTGATTATAGTAATAAAACATTTAACTCGGTATTTAGTCAGGTTTGGGACAGGTGTGCTGCTGGTGTGGCCACAGTGTGCACATCTAAGTTAAAGGACCAATGATTGTCACACACTAGGTGTGGTGAAATTTTTCTCTGCATTTGACCAATCCCCTTGTTCCACCCCCTGGGGGGTGAGGGAAGCAGTAAGCAGCAGCGGTGATCGCGCTCGGGAATCATTTTGGTGATTTAACCCCCAAATCCAACCCTTGATACCGAGTGCCAAACAGGGAGGTATTAGGTCCCATTTTTATTGGTATGACTCGGCCAGAACTCACGACCTACCGATCTCAGGGCGGACACTCTAACCATTAAGTCGTCATGAACCCTTTTGAAGTTGTACTCATTCAAACTGTTGCAAAGTCAAAATGTTTAACTCATTTATGACATGTAACACTCTTTGTAATCAATGCTGCCACTTTAGGTGCTAGCATGCTAACAGTTAGCATGCTACTTTTGTAGGCGTAAAACTAACGGTCATGGATATCAGGTTCTTGACCTTGTTGGAGGTACTGAACCCCACCAGTTTCATATGGGCTTTCACCGAACCCTTCTTTAGTGAAAAAAATAAATATTTTTTTATTAATTAAATCTTAATTTATAAATATTAATCATGAAATGATGTTATTATATTAAAGAAATACTAATAAAGATATATTTTACAAACAGAAAGTTACAGGAATGTACACATGATCCCATGTTTACATCTCATTGTGCAAAATGTGAATGTTTTAGTGGGAACTAAATGCGATATCGGAAAGGGGTACAAATTATTTCCAAAGCAGGACCCCCACCCAGACATACAATACTAGTACACAGCTCATGAAAAACAATATGTTGTGTTACTGTCATTGTAAGTGGGCCAAACACTTATTTTAGAAAATAATCCTATGGAAATTACTGCTGTCATTTGATTATAGTAATAAAACATTTAACTTGGTATTTAGTCAGGTTTGGGACAGGTGTGTTGCCACAGTGTGCACATCTAAGTTAAAGTACCAATGATTGTTACACACACACTAGGTGTGGTGAAATTTGTCCTATGCATTTGACCCATCACCCTTGTTCACCCCCTGGAAGGTGAGGGGAGCAGTGAGCAGCAGCGGTGACCGCGCTCGGGAATCATTTTGGTGATTTAACCCCCAATTCCAACTCTTGATGCCGAGTGCCAAGCAGGGAGGTATTAGGCCCCATTTTTATTGGTATGACTCGGCCGGAACTCACGACCTACCGATCTCAGGGCGGACACTCTAACCATTAAGTCGTCATGAACCCTTTTGAAGTTGTACTCATTCAAACTGTTGCAAAGTCAAAATGTTTAACTCATTTATGACATGTAACACTCTTTGTAATCAATGCTGCCACTTTAGGTGCTAGCATGCTAGCAGTTAGCATGCTACTTTTGTAGGCGTAAAACTAACGGTCATGGATTTCAGGTTCTTGACCTTGTTGGAGGTACTGAACCCCACCAGTTTCATATGGGCTTTCACCGAACCCTTCTTTAGTGAAAAAAATACATATTTTTTTATTAATTAAATCTTAATTTATAAATATTAATCATGAAATGATGTTATTATATTAAAGAAATACTAATAAAGATATATTTTACAAACAGAAAGTTACAGGAATGTACACATGATCCCATGTTTACATCTCATTGTGCAAAATGTGAACGTTTTAGTGGGAACTAAATGCGATATCGGAAAGGGGTACAAATTATTTCCAAAGCAGGACCCCCACCCAGACATACAATACTAGTACACAGCTCATGAAAAACAATATGTTGTGATGCTGTCATTGTAAGTCGGCCAAAACACTTATTTTAGAAAATAATCCCATGGAAATTAATGCTGTGATTTGATTATAGTAATAAAACATTTAACTCGGTATTTAGTCAGGTTTGGGACAGGTGTGCTGCTGGTGTGGCCACAGTGTGCACATCTAAGTTAAAGGACCAATGATTGTCACACACTAGGTGTGGTGAAATTTTTCTCTGCATTTGACCAATCCCCTTGTTCCACCCCCTGGGGGGTGAGGGGAGCAGTAAGCAGCAGCGGTGATCGTGCTCGGGAATCATTTTGGTGATTTAACCCCCAAATCCAACCCTTGATACCGAGTGCCAAACAGGGAGGTATTAGGTCCCATTTTTATTGGTATGACTCGGCCAGAACTCACGACCTACCGATCTCAGGGCGGACACTCTAACCATTAAGTTGTCATGAACCCTTTTGAAGTTGTACTCATTCAAACTGTTGCAAAGTCAAAATGTTTAACTCATTTATGACATGTAACACTCTTTGTAATCAATGCTGCCACTTTAAGTGCTAGCATGCTAACAGTTAGCATGCTACTTTTGTAGGCGTAAAACTAACGGTCATGGATTTCAGGTTCTTGACCTTGTTGGAGGTACTGAACCCCACCAGTTTCATATGGGCTTTCACCGAACCCTTCTTTAGTGAAAAAAATAAATATTTTTTTATTAATTAAATCTTAATTTATAAATATTAATCATGAAATGATGTTATTATATTAAAGAAATACTATTAAAGATATATTTTACAAACAGAAAGTTACAGGAATGTACACATGATCCCATGTTTACATCTCATTGTGCAAAATGTGAATGTTTTAGTGGGAACTAAATGCGATATCGGAAAGGGGTACAAATTATTTCCAAAGCAGGACCCCCACCCAGACATACAATACTAGTACAGAGCTCATGAAAAACAATATGTTGTGTTACTGTCATTGTAAGTGGGCCAAAACACTTATTTTAGAAAATAATCCCATGTCATTTGATTATAGTAATAAAACATTTAACTTGGTATTTAGTCAGGTTTGGGACAGGTGTGCTGCTGGTGTGGCCACAGTGTGCACATCTAAGTTAAAGTAGCAATGATTGTCACACACACACTAGGTGTGGTGAAATGTGTCCTATGCATTTGACCCATCACCCTTGTTCACCCCCTGGGAGGTGAGGGGAGCAGTGGGCAGTGGTGCCGCGCCCGGGAATCATTTTTGGTGATTTAACCCCCAATTCCAAGCCTTGATGCTGAGTGCCAAGCAGGGAGGTAATGGGTCCCACTTTTATAGTCTTTGGTATGACTCGGCCGGGGTTTGAACTCACAACCTACCGATCTCAGGGCGTTACACTCTAACCACTAAGCCACTGAGTAGGTCTCAAGGAGTTTTTGCGTTTGCTCACGCATATGGAAAATGAGAGTGAACATTGTTTGAGGGTATCCATAATACGGCGATAGGGAGAAGTTTTTATTTACACGATGAGTCGGGTGTGTCTCGACCTACGCGGCGGAGGCTCCGCCGAACATCTGTTTTGAGAAAGCTCCTTTATATTTATTATACCAAATAATACATTGCGAGAATCGGTTTGAATCAGAATCTGATTGTGAGGCGCCCAAAGAAGCACACCTCAATTAGGATCCGTGTGCGACACTTACATAATATCTTTACAAGCTATCTGAGACTCAAGAATTGTTCGCTTCATAATGAAGATCTGGAGAAACTGTTCTTACCTGGACGGAGTTGAGCCTGCAGTAGCCATTGAGGGGGAAGCGGATGACGTGCGTCGGGTCCTGGTTCCAGCCGGCGTTGACGGAGTTGCACATGACGTCTCCCGTCTCGGGGAAGATCTCCTCGATGAGGACCTTCTCGCCGCTGAGGGCGATCCGCTCGCCCAGGTCGGGGGTGACGCGCACCACCAGGCAGTCGCAGGGCTGCGCCATGCGCCGCTGCTCGCGCTCCTGCTTCCAGCGCTCCAGCTCCTTGATCATGGGCGTCAGCTGGTAGTAGCGCGCCTCCTCGTACAGCAGCTGGAAGTCCTGCAGGGGGCGTTTGAAGCATCCACAGTCAGAGAGGCAGCCATGTCACAATATGGTTGTCGTCGGCATTGGACGGGAGGAAAGGTCCAACTTGCTTTATCATCTTTTTTTAAATGTAAATTGCGACCACTAGAGTTAGGCTATGTCTACATTGAGCCGGATAACCCCTTAAATTAATAATTATTTAGCCTCAGCCCCGTGTCAGCTACACTAAACTAGGGATGTTCTCCCGAAATGTGTTTGTCATTCTTGTTTGGTGTGGGTTCACAGTGTGGCGCATATTTGTAACAGTGTTAAAGTTGTTTATACGGCCACCCTCAGTGTGACCTGTATGGCTGTTGACCAAGTATGCGTTTGCATTCACTTGTGTGTGTGAAAAGCCGTAGATATTATGTGACTGGGCTGACACGCAAAGGAAGTGCCTTTAAGGTTTATTGTGAAGTGTGAAGTGAAGTGAATTACATTTATATAGCGCTTTTTCTCAAGTGACTCAAAGCGCTTTACATAGTGAAACCCAATATCTAAGTTACATTTAAAGCAGTGTGGGTGGCACTGGGAGCAGGTGGGTAAAGTGTCTTGCCCAAGGACACAACGGCAGTAACTAGGATGGCAGAAGCGGGGATCGAACCTGCAACCCTCAAGTTGCTGGCACGGCCGCTCTACCAACCGAGCTATACCGCCCCTTGGCGCTCTGTACTTCTCCATACGTCCGTGTACACAACGGCGTTTTAAAAAGTCATAAATTTTACTTTTTGAAACCGATACCGATAATTTTGAAACCGATACCGATAATTTCCGATATTACATTTTAAAGCATTTATCGGCCGATAATATCGGTAGTCCGATATTATCGGCCGATAAATGCTTTAAAATGTAAAATCTCCATACGGACGTATGGAGAAGTACAGAGCGCCAATAAACCTTAAAGGCACTTCCTTGGCGTGCCGGCCCAGTCACATAATATCTACGGCTTTTCACACACACAAGTGAATGCAAACGCATACTTTGGTCAACAGCCATACAGGTCACACTGAGGGTGGCCGTATAAACAACTTTAACACTGTTACAAATATGCGCCACACTGTGAACCCACACCAAACAAGAATGACAAACTAATTTTGGGAGAACATCCGCACCAAAACACAACAGAACAAATTACCCAGAAGCCCTTGCAGCACTAACTCTTCCGGGACGCTACAATATACACCCCCCACCCACCTCAACCCCACACACCCCCCAAACCCAAATTCCAAGCTGTTGTTTTGAGGCATGTTAAAAAAAAAAAATGCACTTTGTGACTTCAATAATAAATATGGCAGTGCCATGTTGGCTCATTTTTCCATAACTTGACTTGATTTATTTTGAAAAGCCTTGTTACATTGTTTAATGCATCCAGCGGGGCATCACAACAAAATTAGGCATAATAATGTGTTAATTCCACGACTGTATATATCGGTATCGGTTGATATCGGAATCGGTGATTAAGAGTTGGACAATATCGGAATATGGGATATCGGCAAAAAAGCCATGATCGGACATCTCTACACTAAACCATCGTTTAATATTCGTTTGGATAATTTTTTACACGGGTAAGTGTGCTGTGTATTTCTTGAATCTCTGTATCTTAGCTTTGTATGGACTCATCGATCGTTTACAAAGTGAGTTCGGACAGGAAGTGACGTCAGAAAGAACGCGCCACAGCCAGCTTCATAATAAAGCGGTTTCCTAACTCGGCGCTAACCACTGGAAATATGTAGGCGAGTCATCCAGACATGCCCGTGTTTCTCCTTCTACATGTACAGACGCTTGTGGAAATCACACATGAATACCTTAAGAGAAAGCGATTGCAGCTATTCGGGATACAACACTTCTCAGACAGCAAGAGAACTTTCCAATGTCCGGGTCAGCTGTGATTTCACTTAGCGAAAAACTTATATACACCAGCGGGGGGTGTATATTGTAGCGTCCCGGAAGAGTTAGTGCTGCAAGGGGTTCTGGGTATTTGTTCTGTTGTGTTTATGTTGTGTTATGGTGCAGATGTTCTCCAGAAATGTGTTTGTCATTCCTGTTTGGTGTGGGTTAACAGTGTGGCGCATATTTGTAACAGTGTTAAAGTTGTTTATACGGCCACCCTCAGTGTGACCTGTATGGCTGTTGATCAAGTATGCCTTACATTCACATGTGTGTGTTTAAATTCCCTATGGATTTGATTATTCATTTGTGTTACGTACAAATTGATAGATAACGTACTTGCTTTTGAAATCATACGTCAGGGGGACAAGCATTTTATTCTAACGAAAACATGTATGGAATATGTTAATAATACAGGAGTATTAGCAACTTTTTCCAACAAGGGCCACATACTAAAAAGTCAAGGTATGTGGGGGCCATCTTAATATACGTACATTTTGTAAAAAAAAAAAAAAAAAGAAAGATACATTGCATATGTTTAAATAAAAAACTTAGTGTCAGCTTTGTGTTAAAGTGTCAAAACAAAAAAAAGAACAAACAAAGTAATGTAATGAGAAAAATGTGAAATATTAATACTAATAACTAATATTAATAATACACTGTCACTTAAGCTATATGTAATGTCCATTTTGATCTTTTTTTTTTTTTTACAAAAATAACTATCAAAATACTTTTAAGTATGCGACCCATGTTGGAGGAAGTTATAGTGCCATTTATATTGCTTTTATCGCATTTCATTACAAATGTGTGCTCTTTTTTTCACATTTTTACTGTTATTTTATATGGTTCGGGGTAACAAAACTGGATCTGCGGGCTGCACTTTGGACGCCCTTGTGTTTATATAATGTTTTTAGCATGGTCAGATTGCAGGCAATACATGCAATTTTTCTGTCAAAATTGAATGAACGCATACTTTAAGCAGCAAAGATAAATTGCTTTATTAATGCACATTAATAATAATTAATAATGCACATTAATATTATGCTAGATCCACTCGACGTCCATTGCACCGGTCGCCCACACTGCAAAAAGTCAGTGTTCAAAAACAAGAAAAAAACAAAACAAAAATTAGGGGTATTTTATTTGAACTAAGCAAAATTATCTGCCAATAGAACAAGAAAATTTGGCTTGTCAAGACTTTCCAAAACAAGTAAAATTAGCTAACCTCAATGAACCTAATAATACCTTAAAATAAGTATATTCTCACTAATAACAAGTGCACTTTTGTTGGTAGAAAAAAAGAGACCTTTTTGCTCAATATGTTGAAAAATATTCTTAAATTAAGTAAATGAAAGTGCCATTATCTTGACATAATGATATGCACTAAGCATTAAATTTCTTGAAACCAGCAAACTTATACTAAAAACTAATTTATTGTTCTTAATGGAAAGGCAACCGCTTGTTACTCTCGGGGTCTCCTAGGCGCTCAGGCAAATCATATGGTCTAAAAATGCATTTTTCCATCGACAACATGACATCATCGCGCCAAGTGCGTGCTCTTTCAGTCAATTAGTGCGCATATATACAGCCCGACCTCCGGCCAAACATTTTCTAATTGTAATTTTGAAGAATTCATCTGAATGTGCATGAACTATTTTTGTTCAAAATAGTTAGAAATGTCACATGTGAAATGTTTAAATATTAACTGTCAGTTTGCTGTACTGTGCCAACAGTACTACTTTATGAGTGCGTATTTTCTCTTGTTTCATTGAAAATAAAACAGCAAAGTCCATTTGGCTGCCATCTGTTTTCATCATGAGACAAAATTGTGTAAAAGTCAAGATTTTTTTTTTTCATGCTTGAAATAAGAAATTAATACTTTGAAAAAGTAGTTTTATACTTGTTAGTATTGATGACACAGCTTTGCAACAGTTGATATTCTAGTTTCAAGCATGTTTTACTCAATATAGGTCATTAAATCTCAGCTACAAGCTGTAATATCTTACTGAGATCATTTAGGACCAAAACCCTTAAAACAAGTAAAACACTCGAACATAAAATCTGCTTAGTGAGAAGAATTATTTTATCAGACAGAAAATAAGCAAATATCACCCTTATTTGAGATATTTAATCTTACTTAGATTTCAGTTTTTGCAGTGTAACCCTAAATATATTCAAAATATTGATCCTTAAAACGAAAGCAACACAACTATGATGGATACAAAAGAAATGAGTACACAACTATTGCAACACCATATAGACGGCCGTTGTTGTTTTGGTTGCCTATACCCAACTTTTTACATGCGAACAATGACAAAGTTACATTGCTGATCACTTTCCATAACCATGTAAGTATGTATCCTACATTTTGTGGTTTTTTTTGGATGTGCTGCTACTTTCACTTTGCTTCCGTGGAACTTTAATTCACCCATTAGGTCATAAAATAGAAGTAGAAGTATTTAAGTCCCATCTTAAAACTCATTTGTATACTCTAGCCTTTAAATAGCCCCCCTGTTAGACCAGTTGATCTGCCGTTTCTTTTCTTTTCTCCTCTGCTCCCCTTTTCCTTGAGGGGGGGGGGGGGCACAGGTCCGGTGGCCATGGATGAAGTGCTGGCTGTCCAGAGTTGGGACCCGGGGTGGACCGCTCGCCTGTGCATCGGCTGGGAACATCTCTACGCTGCTGACCCGTCTCCGCTCGGGATGGTGTCCTGCTGGCCCCACTATGGACTGGACTCTTACTATTATGTTGGATCCACTATGGACTGGACTCTCACAATATTATGTCAGACCCACTCGACATCCATTGCTTTCGGTCTCCCCTAGAGGGGGGGGGGGTTACCCACATATGCGGTCCTCTCCAAGGTTTCTCATAGTCATTCACATCGACGTCCCACTGGGGTGAGTTTTTCCTTGCCCGTATGTGGGCTTTGTACCGAGGATGTCGTTGTGGCTTGTGCAGCCCTTTGAGACACTTGTGATTTAGGGCTATATAAATAAAGATTGATTGATTGATTGATTGATTGATAAAATCTCAGCAACAAGCTGTAATATCTTACTGAGATCATTTAGGACCAAAACCCTTAAAACAAGTAAAACACTCTAACATAAAATCTGCTTAGTGAGAAGAATTATCTTATCAGACAGAAAATAAGCAAATATCACCCTTATTTGGGATATTTAATCTTACTTAGATTTCAGTTTTTGCAGTGTACCATTGCTTTATTATTTTATTCCCGTTTCAGCGTACAGTGCGTGTTATTCTGGTGATTAATATCTGGCTATTTATCCAAATAGTAAGCTTAACAAATCAGTTTTTGCAGTGCAGGGGGCCAGGGGGGGAATCCCCACATCTGCGGTCCCCTCCAAGGTTTCTCATTGTTATCCCATTGGGTTGAGTTTTTTCTTGCCCTGATGTGGTATCTGAGCCGAGGATGTCGTTGTGGCTTGTGCAGCCCTTTGAGACACTTGTGATTTAGGGCTATATAAGTAAACATTGATTGATTGATTGACTGACATCATTTCCAGGCTTTCGCGGGTCACATCTGGCCCCCGGGCCTCGTGTTTGACACGTGTGGCCTGGTTGTGAGCAAACAAAGATATGTCCTAGTATTGCAAATATGTGTTTATCAGCGTGAGAAATACATGTATGTAGAGAGGGAGCTGCATCAACGATGACCTTTGACCGGAGGGAAAACCTCCCGAGTAACCAAACAGAAGCATGTCACAGTATCTTCTAGCATCCCCCGTGCTGGCCTTGTAGCCTTTGGCGTGTTTCCGACTCCTGCAGCGAGGCCACGGCGGTGCGTCATCGTGCATGCAGACGGTTTGCAGCAGATTGCCTCCCTCTACTCCCCCCACGGGCAGAGCTCGCCCGGGGGCGCCTTGCCCCTCCGCACATTTGCCTCCCATTTCCCGCAAGAGCAGATGGCGCCCGTCGTTCAGCGCTACCACGGGAGGAGAATGGAGATGCTGCGTTGTAAGCAGATGGAAGGTGAAGAGACGATATGTGTGCAAGCCAAGGCGACGATCAGACAGCGAGGGCTTTAATGTATGCCCGGTGTATGTAAATGAGGCCCGACATTAAGCGGCGATTACAAGCAGATATAATTAGGCTACAGCTAAACCCCGCTGCTAAACAATTAGTAATTAATACAAATGTGTTCCGATTAGGAGGACAACGACTGACAGCTTCATTCACTCTTGAGGCGTGTGGTTCAGTACTACGGCCATACTTGCCAACCCTCCCGAATTTCAGTGCCCCTCCCGAAAATCTCCCGATTTCCACCCGGACAACAATATTGGGGGCGTGCCTTAAAGGCACTGCCTTTAGCGTCCTCTCTCACCTGAAAGGAGACTATTATACATGTGTCCGTTATCTATAGGTTTATGTATGTTTATGTATCTTATGTTTATGTATAGGTTTATGCAGACAGAAAATAAGCAAATATCACCCTTATTTGGGATATTTAATCTTACTTACATTTCAGTTTTTGCAGTGTACCATTGCTTTATTATTTTATTCCCGTTTCAGCGTACAGTGCGTGTTATTCTGGTGATTAATATCTGGCTATTTATCCAAATAGTAAGCTTAACAAATCAGTTTTTGCAGTGCAGGGGGCCAGGGGGGGAATCCCCACATCTGCGGTCCCCTCCAAGGTTTCTCATTGTTATCCCATTGGGTTGGGTTTTTTCTTGCCCTGATGTGGTATCTGAGCCGAGGATGTCGTTGTGGCTTGTACAGCCCTTTGAGACACTTGTGATTTAGGGCTATATAAGTAATGTATCGACGGTATCTTTCGATACCGTCGATCATAACATTTTATTAGAGCGTATCAAAACACGTATTGGTATGTCAGACTTAGCCTTGTCGTGGTTTAACTCTTATCTTACTGACAGGATGCAATGCGTCTCCCATAACAATGTGACCTCGGACTATGTTAAGGTAACGTGCGGAGTCCCCCAAGGTTCGGTTCTTGACCCTGCACTCTTTAGTATTTACATGCTGCCGCTAGGCGACATCATACGCAAATACGGTGTTAGCTTTCATTGTTATGCTGATGACACCCAACTCTACATGCCCCTAAAGCTGACCAACACGCCGGATTGTAGTCAGCTGGAGGCGTGTCTTAATGAAATTAAACAATGGATGTCCGCTAACTTCTTGCAACTCAACACTAAGAAAACGGAAATGCTGATTATCGGTCCTGCTAAACACCGACATTTATTTGATAATACCACCTTAACATTTGACAACCAAACAATTACACAAGGTGACTCGGTAAAGAATCTGGGTATTATCTTCCACCCAACTCTCTCGTTTGAGTCACACATTAAGAGTGTTACTAAAACGGCCTTCTTTCATCTCCGTAATATCGCTAAAATTCGTTCCATTTTGTCCACTAGCGACGCTGAGATCATTATTCATGCGTTCGTTACGTCTCGTCTCGATTACTGTAACGTATTATTTTCGGGTCTCCCTATGTCTAGCATTAAAAGATTACAGTTGGTACAAAATGCGGCTGCTAGACTTTTGACAAGAAGAAGAAAGTTTGATCATATTACGCCTATACTGGCTCACCTGCACTGGCTTCCTGTGCACTTAAGATGCGACTTTAAGGTTTTACTACTTACGTATAAAATACTACACGGTCTAGCTCCAGCCTATCTTGCCGATTGTATTGTACCATATGTCCCGGCAAGAAATCTGCGTTCAAAGAACTCCGGCTTATTAGTGATTCCCAGAGCCCAAAAAAAGTCTGCGGGCTGTAGAGCGTTTTCTATTCGGGCTCCAGTACTATGGAATGCCCTCCCGGTAACAGTTAGAGATGCTACCTCAGTAGAAACATTTAAGTCCCATCTCAAAACTCATTTGTATACTCTAGCCTTTGAATAGCCCCCCTTTTTTAGACCAGTTGATCTGCCGTTTCTTTTCTTTTCTCCTCTGCTCCCCCCTATCCCTTGTGGAAGGGGAGACACACAGATCCGGTGGCCATGGATGGGGTGCTGGCTGTCCGGGGTCGGGACCCGGGGTGGACCGCTTGCCTGTATATCGGTTGGGAACATCTCTACGCTGCTGACCCGTCTCCGCTCGGGATGGTTTCCTGCTGACCCCACTGTGGACTGGACTCTTACTATTATGTTGGATCCACTATGGACTGGACTCTCACAATATTATGTTAGACCCACTCGACATCCATTGCATTCGGTCTCCCCTAGAGGGGGGGGGTTACCCACATATGCGGTCCTCTCCAAGGTTTCTCATAGTCATTCACATCGACGTCCCACTGGGGTGAGTTTTTCCTTGCCCTTATGTGGGCTCTGTACCGAGGATGTCGTTGTGGCTTGTGCAGCCCTTTGAGACACTTGTGATTTAGGGCTATATAAATAAACATTGATTGATTGATTGATTGATTGATGTATAACTCATAAAGTAGGCAGGCACGGAGCTATTTCTCAGCGTGTGTTTATTCCAGTCGGCACGTTAATACACTGACACACAACATCCGGATTCCCATCATGCATTTGTTTCAAAACTACGGCAAGTAGTAATGTTCAAAAACATAACAGAGACGAAGCAGAAGAACGAAGAAGAGACATGGCGACGACGAGTAAGAAGATGAAGTACGCTTGCAAGTTCCAAAATGATTGGAAAATTTTTTTTTCAGTTCATCCAGGACAGCTCGAAGAGGAAGGGGTATGCTGCCTGCACATTTTGCTCCATCGCCCCCCGCGACCCCAAAAGGGAATAAGCGGTAGAAAATGGATGGATTTTTATGTGTGTGTATATGTGTAAATAAATGAACACTGAAATTCAAGTATTTATTTTATATATATATAAAATAAAATAAATATATATATATATATAGCTAGAATTCACTGAAAGTCAAGTATTTATTAATATATATATATATATATATATATATATATATATATATATATATATATATATATATATATATATATATATATATATATATATATATATATATAAGAAATGCTTGACTTTCAGTGAATTATAGCTATATATATATATATATATATATATTTATTTTATTTTATATATATAAAATAAATACTTGAATTTCAGAATTCACTGAAAGTCAAGTATTTATTATATATATATATATATATATATATATATATATATATATATATATATATATATATATATATGTGTATATGTGTGGGAAAAAAAATCACAAGACTATTTCATCTCTACAGTCCTGTTTCATGAGGGGGGGTACCCTCAATCGTCAGGAGATTTTAATGGGAGCATTCACATACCATGGTTTGTATAGGGCACAGAGTGGGTGGGTACAGGCTGGCCTAGGGGCGTGGCGATTGGCTCATGTGTTACCTAGGAGGTGTTTCCGTCTATGGCGGCATGTTGTTACAATTTCGCTGCGCTTGTTGAGGGATGACAGGTCTGGACGGTAAATAATAAACAGCTTCTCTTTCAAGCATAGGTTGCATCTTTTATTACCACTATTGTAAGGTGTGCTGGATGCAAGAATTTGCCATGTTATTGAATATTCAACATTATTGTCTTTGAGGTCCCAAATGTGTTTGCTGAGTTCTGTGGTATTTCGCAGGTTTTTGTTCCTGAAAGAAGCCTTGTGATTGTTCCATCTGGTTTTGAATTCACCCTCGGTTAATCCTACATATGTGTTGGATGTGTTAATGTCCTTGCATATTACCTTAGATTGGTAGACAACTGATGTTTGTAAGCACCCCCCGTTGAGAGGGCAATCAGGTTTCTTTCGACAGTTACATGCTTTGTTGGTTTTGGAGTCGCTCTGACTGGGGGTCGACGGCTCATTTGCAATTGTTTTGTTGTGGTTTGAGATGATTTGTCGTATATTGTTCATGCAGCTGTAGCTCAATTTAATGTTGTTCTTGTTGAATACTTTTCTTAGGTTGTTGTCTTTGGGAAAGTGTCAACGGGGGGTGCTTACAAACATCAGTTGTCTACCAATCTAAGGTAATACGCAAGGACATTAACACATCCGACACATATGTAGGATTAACCGAGGGAGAATTCAAAACCAGATGGAACAATCACAAGGCTTCTTTCAGGAACAAAAACCTGCGAAATACCACAGAACTCAGCAAACACATTTGGGACCTCAAAGACAATAATGTTGAATATTCAATAACATGGCAAATTCTTGCATCCAGCACACCTTACAATAGTGGTAATAAAAGATGCAACCTATGCTTGAAAGAGAAACTGTTTATTATTTACCGTCCAGACCTGTCATCCCTCAACAAGCGCAGCGAAACTGTAACAACATGCCGCCATAGACGGAAACACCTCCTAGGTAACACATGAGCCAATCACCACGCCCCTAGGCCAGCCTGTACCCACCCACTCTGTGCCCTATATAAACCATGGTATGCGAATGCTCCCATTAAAATCTCCTGATGATTGAGGGTACCCTCCCTCATGAAACAGGCCTGTAGAGATGAAATAGTCTTGTGATTTTTTCCCCACACATACATATATATATATATATATATATATATATATATATATATAAGAAATGCTTGACTTTCAGTGAATTATAGCTATATATATATATATATATTTATTTTATTATATATATATAAAATAAATGCTTGAATTTCAGAATTCACTGAAAGTCAAGTATTTATTATATATATATATATATATATATATATATATATATATATATATATATATATATATATATATATATATATATATATATATATATATATATAATAAATAATACTTGACTTTCAGTGAATTCTAAATAAATACTTCACTGAAAGTCAAGTATTTTAATTTTCCTGAGGGAACTCTCCTGAAGGAATCAATAAAGTACTATCTATCTATCTACAAACGTGCATCTATCTATCTATCTATCTATCTATCTATCTATCTATCTATCTATCTATCTATCTATCTTACCGAAAACAAGTCTGACACCCCTGCTATATATAGGTCATTGATCCTCTATGAACCGGGAAGTAGCCGACTAACTATTAAAATAATGAACACAACTAAAAACATGTTTGTTTCTACTTTTAGTGAACAGGTATGCCTCGATGGAGATCACTGTCACAATTCATCTTGGTAAAAGCATACTTTGCTGCTTCTCTACTAAAAAGCACCAACATCTACAAAACCCAAAACCAGTGAAGTTGGCACGTTGTGTGATTCGTAAATAAAAACAGAATACAATGATTTGCAAATCTTTTTCAACTTATATTCTATTGAATAGACTGCAAAGACAAGATATTTAATGTTCCAACTGGGAAACGTATTTTTTTTTTTTTGCAAATAATCATTAACTTAGAATTTAATGGCAGCTACACATTGCAAAAAAGTTGGCGTAGGCGTTTCTGGGTGTTGTTGATAAATGGCATGTTAAAATTTTGAGTTTTAACATGCACTTACAGATGTAGCGACTAACTGTAGTTACTGACAGTGGTTTTCTGAAGTGTTCCTGAGTCCATGTGGTGATATCCTTTACACACTGATGTTGGTTTTTGATGCAGTACCCGCCTGAGGGATCGAAGGTCACGGGCATTCAATGTTGGTTTTCAGCCTTGCTGCTTACATGCAGTGATTTCTCCAGATTCTCTGAACCTTTTGATGACATTACGGACCGTCGATGGTGATATAAAGTTAAAGTTAAAGTACCACTGATAGTCACACACACACTAGGTGTGGTGAAATTACTCTCTGTGTTTGACCCATCCCCTTGTTCCACCCCCTGGGAGGTGAGGGGAGCAGTGAGCAGCAGCGGTGGCTGCGCTCGGGAATCATTTTGATGATTTAACCCCCAATTCCAACTCTTGATGCCGAGTGCCAAGCAGGGAGGTAAGGGGTCCCATTTCTATAGTCTTTGGTATGACTCGCGACCTCAGGACGGACACTCTAACCACAATACCTAAAATCCTTAATAGCTGGTTGAGAAATGTTGTTCTTCAAGAATTTGCTCATGCATTTGTTCACAAAGTGGTGACCCTCGCCCCATCCTTGTTTGTGGATGACTGAGCATTTCATGGAAGCTGCTTTTTTGTACCCAATCATGGCACCCACCTGTTCCCAATTAGCCTGTCCACCTGTGGGATGTTCCAAATAAGTGTTTGATGAGCATTCCTCAACTTTCTCAGTCTTTTTTGCCACCTGTGCCAGCTTTTTTGAAACATGTTGCCAGCATCAACTTCCAAATGGGCTAATATTTGCAAAAAATAACAACATTTTCCAGTTCGAACGTTAAATATCTTGTCTTTGCAGTCTATTCAATCAAATATAAGTTGAAAATGATTTGCAAATCATTGTATTCTGTTTTTATGTACGATTTACACAACGTGACAACTTCACTGGTTTTGGGTTTTGTAAAACCATGAAAAAGCTGCCTGGCTGCAGCTGACAAAAACCCGCACTGAGACGCTCCCCTTTAGGCGGCTCTCCGTATCAAAGTGCCTTATTCATCCCAGGTCTGACGCCAGTGGATGGATATGTTTTTAACAGGGAGGTGGGGCGGGAGGCGAGTGGGGGTGTCTATTTGCGAGGCGCTTTAGTCATCCGGAGCGCCGCACAAAACAACACAGTCATCCAAAGCGCTGAGGTGAGGATGAGACAGGGCTGACAGTGTAGCCTCGTCCTGGCGGCCGCCACCAGCAATACCAGGCGACTTCATCCCCCCCAAAAAACCTGCGTCCGGACAGCCCGGTTGAGCTGCAGAATAATGGGCGAAGTGATGGGCCGCCGGCGAGGCGACATCTCGGGGACGGAAGAGGAAGATGATAAAAATAGCCTCAAAGAGGTCGGCGGGGCGGATGAAGCGTGGCTGTGCAGTTTTGGGACAAATTATTAGGCACACTAATCAAGTGGTTTGCAGTACCGTTAATAGCAACACGCCGCACAGCAAGATTACGCAAACTAACACAAACTTTGTATACATTTCTTAGCAGGTGGATGCATGGAACAAGGAAGAAATACAGTATTTTTCAGAGTATAAGTCGCACCGGCTGAAAATGCATAATAAAGAAGGAAAAAAACATATATAAGTCGCACTGGAGTATAAGTCGCATTTTCTGGGGACATTTATTTGATAAAACCCAACACCAAGAATAGACATTTGAAAGGCAATTTAAAATAAATAAAGAATAGAGATTACGCAAACTAACACAAACTTTGTATACATTTCTTAGCAGATTGATGCATGGAATAAGGAAGAAATACCGTATTTTTCAGAGTATAAGTCGCACCGGAGTATAAGTCGCACCGGCCGAAAATGCATAATGAAGAAGGAAAAAAACATATAAGTCGCATTTTTGGGGGAAATTTATTTGATAAAACCCAACATCAAGAATAGACATTTGAAAGGCAATTTAAAATAAATAAAGAATAGTGAACAACAGGCTGAATAAGTGTACGTTATATGAGGCATAAATAACCAACTGGTATGTTAACGTAACATATTATGGTAAGAGTCATTCAAATAACTATAACATATAGAACAGTGGTTCTCAAATGGGGGTACGCGTACCCCTGGGGGTACTTGAAGGTATGCCAAGGGGTACGTGAGATTTTTTTTAAATATTCTAAAAATAGCAACAATTCAAAAATCCTTTATAAATATATTTATTGAACAAAATATGAATGTAAGTTCATAAACTCAGTGAAGCACAAGCTCAGGTTTCTCACTAAAATGTCTGTCAAAAAGAAGTGTGAAAAGAAATGCAACAAGGCAATATTCAGTGTTGACAGCTAGATTTTTTGTGGACATGTTCCATAAATATTATATTAAAGATTCCTTTTTTTTGAAGAAATGTTTAGAATTAAGTTCATGAATCTCTATTACAATCCCCAAAGAGGGCACTTTAAGTTGATGATTACTTCTTTATTTATAATTGAATCAATTGTTTATTTTTCAACAAGTTTTTAGTTATTTGTATATCTTTTTTTCCAAATAGTTCAAGAAAGACCACTACAAATGAGCAATATTTTGCACTGTTATACAATTTAATAAATCAGAAACGGATGACATAGTGCTGTATTTGACTATTTTATCTCTTTTTTCAACCAAAAATGCTTTGTTCTGATTAGGGGGTACTTGAATTAAAAAAATGTTCACACTGAAAAAAGGTTGAGAACGACTGAAATAGAACATGCTATACGTTTACCAAACAATCTGTCACTCCTAATTGCTAAATCCCATGAAATCTTATACGTCTAGTCTCTTACGTGAATGAGCTAAATAATATTAGTTGACATTTTACGGTAATGTGTTAATAATTCCACACATAAGTCGCTCCTGAGTATAAGTCGCACCCCCGGCCAAATTATGAAAAAAACTGCGACTTATGGTCCGGAAAATACGGTAGTCAAGATGCGGCTAGAGCGTGCATTCACACAATAGGGCCAATGTAGTGTCGCCACTCAGCCTATCGGCCAGGTGCACTGCAAAACGTTAGTGTTCAAAAACAAGAAAAAAAATACAAAAACTAGGGGTATTTTGTTGGAACTAAGCAAATTTATCTGCCAATCGAACAATAAAATTTGGCTTGTCAAGACTTTCCAAAACAATTAAAATTAGCTAACCTAAATGAACCCAAAATACCTTAAAATAAGTATATTCTCACTAATAACAAGTGCACTTTTCTTGGGAGAAAAAAAAAAAAGACCTTTTTGCTCAATATGTTGAAAAATATTCTTAAATTAAGTAAATGCTAGTGCCATTATCTTGACATAATGATATGCGCTCGGCATCATGATTCTTTTTTTTCATGCTTGAAGTAAGAAATTATTACTTTAAAAAAGTAGTTTTATACTTGTGAGTGTTGATGACACAGCTTTGCAACAGTTGATATTCTAGCTTCAAGCATGTTTTACTCAATATAGGTCATCAAATCTCAGCAACAAGCTGTAATACCTTACTGAGATCATTTAGGACCAAAACACTTAAAACAAGTAAAACACTCTAACATAAAATCTGCTTAGTGAGAAGAATGATCTTATCAGACAGAAAATAAGCAAATATCACCCTTATTTGAGATATTTCATCTTACTTAGATTTCAGTTTTTGCAGTGTGCATGTCTTTGGGGGGTGGGAGGAAGCCGGAGTACCTGGAAGGAACCCACGCAATAATGAGGAGAACATGCAAACTCCACACAGAAAGACCCTAAGCCCGGGAACAAAACCCCTTGTGAGGCATGAGTGCTTACCACCGTGCTGCCCGCAGTCATGATCATCTTAAACAAACAAAACAAGTCTTGAGCTAAAGTCATAGAGAGGTTTAAGCGCAAAAGTGGTGAAAAATGTTAGTAAAGAAACATATTCATTATTAATTTAGTTTATTTAATTTAGTTTAACATAATTGTATGGAAAAAAAATGTTGTCAGTTATTTATGTGTCTCTTCTTATGCAGTATACCGATAATATCGGTAGTCCGATATTATCGGACATCCCTATATACTGCCACTGGATATTGTTCAGATAAGTTACATTTAAGAACTTGCACACAAAGCAACACTGGAGGTGACTATGACGTGCGCATGCTTACTAGGTGGGAGGGGCTCTTAAACGACCATTGTGTGTGTGTGGACAAAGATAAGGTTAGGCGGGATTTACCATGGATAACCTTAGCCAGCTTAGGCCCCATTTACACCAAGCCGGATAAGGTTATCCAGGGTAAATCACACCTAACCTTATCCTTGTCCACACACATCAATGCCACCGTTCAAGATCCCCTCCCCCCTCCGTCTGCCACGGCAACACGACCTAGTACGCATGCTCGGAAAATGCAAACGTCATAGTCACCTCCAGTGTTGCTTTGTGTGCAAGTTCTTAAATTAAATGTAACTTATCTGAACAATAACCAGTGTTGTGGTATTTCAATCAACTGGAATCCAGCCCTATTGTAGTGAATCCCGCCTGAGCCATCATAAATTAATCAAATCTTGATTAGACACGTAAACAATGTGAAAAAAAACATTTTACATCAATCAAACTAGGGATCTAGATATCTGGTAAGGACACTCCTCACTCTTTTGCCTTCACCTTCATTGCCCATTCCTTTTTGGTGACTTTATATACTCTGCACCTAGACGGCGAGACCACGATATACATGGCGGATACAGTCTGCTTTGCCAGTCCAAACTCATTCGCTGTTTTCCATAGTTTTCCCTCGACGGCCAGGTAATACAAAGCACACACTATTTTTTTCCATCACATCCACGGGAGCTCGCATTCTTGTTGACTCTCCTTCGAGAAATGGATGAAGTTTTTCGCGAAGGAGAATCACAGCTGACCCGGATATTGGAAAGTTCTCTTGCCGTCTGAGATGTGTTGTATCCGAAATAGCTGCAATAGCTTTCTCTTAAGGTATTCATGTGTGATTTCCACAAGTGTCTGTACACTTAGGTAAAACGGAATCCATCCTATTTGGGTCCCAAATCAACCTTAACAAAGTCAGTGACTTCACTATTAAATTGGGTGACATTGTTATTACCAGGAAAGATGAGGTCACCTAGAGGCTAATCTTTCCTGTGATAAAATGGCAACCAAGGTAATCAAAAAGGTCAACCAACGAACAAGATTTCTCTACAGATTCTCCTCCCTGGTCGATTACGCATGCACCTCCTGGTACCCCAGCACCTCCAAAACCCTCAAATCCAGACTCCAAACATCCCAGAACAATCTAGTTAGGTTATTTCTAGAACTCCACCCCAGATCACACCTCACTCCTACCCACTTCTCCAAAGTGGGCTGGCTCAGGGTGGAGGACAGAGTAAAAAAACTTGCACCGAGCCTAGTCTATAAAATTCGCTACACCTCCCTGATACCGAAGTACATGTCAAACTACTTTCATAACGTAAATGACCGCCATAACCACAACACCAGGGGGAGCTCCACAAACCATGTTAAACCCAGATTCCGATCTAACAAAGGTCTTAACTCATTCTCCTTCTATGCCACATCAATATGGAATGCACTCCAAACAGGTGTAAAAGAAAGTGCATCTGTACCCTTCTTCAAAACCGCACTAAAAGAACACCTCCAGGCAACTACAACCCGAGACTAACACCCTCCCCCCACCACATCCCACCTCCCCGGATTGTAATTAATCAAATGGTAAATAATCAAATGTATATACTTGTTCTTATGCTTTCTGAGCTCACTATGTTCACTGCTCGCTGTACATATCCTACCAAGTCAGACCTACACTGTTTCAATGTCCATTTCTCAGATTTTATTATTGTTGATGACTGAAGTGCTGATATCAACCAAACCTAACCCCTCCGCCCCAACCTCCTCCACATTCCACCCCCCGGATTGTAAATAATGTAAATAATTTATTGTATATACTCTGATGATTAACTTGTGTGATGACTGTATTATGCTGATAGTATATATTTATACCATGAATTGATTAACATGGACGCCGATTTAAACAAGTTGAAAAACTTATTGGGGTGTTACCATTTAGTGGTCAATTGCACGGATTATGTACTGTACTGTGCAATCTACTAATAAAAGTCTCAATCAATCAAAACAGACGGAAGGAGAAACACGGGCATGTCTGGATGACTCGCCTTCATATTTCCAGTGGTTAGCTTCGAGTTACGAAACCGCTGTATTATGAAGCTGGCTGTGGCGCGTTCTTTCTGACGTCACTTCCTCTCCAAACTCACTTTGTAAACCATCAATGAGTCCATACAAAGCTATGTGCCGGAGATTCAAAAAAACACACTGCACACTTAGCTGTGTATACATTTGTCCGAAGAGAGGGACCTTAAACGTGTCATGATGGAGGGGTCGCAGCTTACTGCGAGGATTGTTCTCCCGGGAAGCAATCGGCAGAGGTGGGACCAAGTCATTGTTTTGCAAGTCACAAGTAAGTCTCAAGTCTTTGCCCTCAAGTCCGAGTCAAGTCCCGAGTCAAGACAGGCAAGCCCCGAGTCAAGTCCAAAGTCAAGACTGGAAAGTCTCAAGTCAAGTCCTAAGTCCTGCATTTTGAGTTTCGAGTCCTTTCAAGTCCTTTTAACCACAGACTAATATATTAACACAGATTGTGTATGCTTTTCAAACGCTGTATTTATTTATTAAAACAAGTGCATTTTAAATTGCAGGAAAGAAAATTGTGCTGACATTGCACTTTATAATAGCACTATTAACCAGTCATTTTAAACATTAACTCATTCCTTTACAGAACAAACACATTGAAAAATAAAGTGCAAATGTACTTATTTGTACAAAAGTGTTAACATTGAAAAAACATGACATATACGTGAACATAACAAAAAAGTTGTACTTTTTATATGTCAGGGCCCTATGCTGCATTGCATTTGCAAAAGACCAAATTAGCCAAGAGTCTGTCAGTCATTTGTGCACGATGGGGGCGTAGTATGATGCCACCATGGCTGAAAACTCGCTCCACTGGAGCACTGGAGGCAGGCACTGCCAAGACTCTCATGGCCACTCGGAACAGTGAAGGAAGAGTCTTCATGTTCAATGCCCAGAACAAAAGGGGGGAGAGAGTTGTTTTGGGTTGGTGCACTACTTGTAAGTGTATCTTGTGTTTTTTATGTTGATTTAATTAAAAAAATTAAAAAATAAAAATTATTTCTTGTGCGGCCCGATACCAATCGATCCACGGACCAGTACCGGGCCGTGGCCCGGTGGTTGGGGATCACTGAGGTAAACAACCAACAGTATGTCAGAAAGCTAGCTAAAACGGTACACATATTCATAATATAGTATACATTTTAACTGACCTTTATTTTACTATTTTTGTCTTTTTTTAGGTGGCTAAAATACGCGGTGCTGCTGACCGCCGTCTAACGTTACGTGTGATATATTGACTAACGTAACCCTGCTTAAAAAAAATCACTGAACAAAAAGTATGAATAAGGTAGTGAACTGCAACAGATTCCCGTGTTTGCAATAACGTTATAACGTTAGCAGTGAGTTTACAGCCTCACTGATTTAACTACACAGCAAATAAAAGTCACGTTACTTAGCCAATAAACGTTATCTTACATTCAAAACTTACCCTTCTTTGTGCAACTTCAAATGCCGGACGAAGTTGGAAGTACGTTGTTGCCTCTCCATCAGTAATTTTGGAACCGCATGTGTTGCATACTGCAAACCGTTTTGTGTTGACCACCTCGTAATTTTTATACCCAAACGAAATTATTTTAGGTATCATTTTTTGTTCACTGGCGTGTGGTTTGGACATGTCTTCTTCGTTGGTTGTCCTGCAATTTGATTGGATGAATGCTGTGTGATGAAAACAAAGTAGATCTAATTTGATTGGCTGTTGTACTGAGACCACACCAGCTGACACACGCTGATAGACAAGTACACAATGAAAAATACGGAGCGCTCCAGAATAACTTTTTCATCTTTGGGTTTTGGGGAAAGTAGCAAGTCATGTCAAGTCATGTCAATTCAAAAGGCTCAAGTCCAAGTGAAGTCACAAGTCATTGATGTTAAAGTCTAAGTCGAGTTGCAAGTCTTTTTACATTTTGTCAAGTCGAGTCTAAAGTCATCAAATTCATGACTCGAGTCTGACTCGAGTCCAAGTCATGTGACTCGAGTCCACACCTCTGGCAATCGGACTATTCCGGACAAGGCGTGAAGGTAGGAACATATTTAATTATTCAACTAACACTCAACAAATTACAAAAAAACAGAAAACAACCCGAAGGCAAGCGTGCCTATCGCACGCGGAAGCTAAGGCAAAAAACTTAGGACATGAAACATGACATTTTAGACATGAAAACAACTAACCAAACTATGGCATGGAGCAACTAGCATAACTGTGGAATCAGACATGGAACGAGCAGCATGAACTAAGCAATGACGCCAGGACGACTGACTGGCAAAGACAGGCTTAAATAATGGTCTTCTTGATTAGAGCAAGTGCGTGTCCCGAACACCAGAGGCAGGTGAAACTAACAAGTCGCCATGGTAACCAAACAAACAAGGGAGCGCAAACAGGAACTAAAAGAGTCCAAAACTAACAAAAAATAACAAAAACATAATCCAGACCACAGATTATGACAAAACGATGGTTTAAGTGTGGCTGAAACGGGGCTTAAGCTAAATAATTATTCGTTCAAGGGGTTAAACGACTTAGTGTAGACATGGAAGGGGCCTAAGTGGTGAATATTTGGATACAACGACAATCCCGATTCAACCAAAGAACTCCGGTTTATTAGTGATTCCCAGAGCCCAAAAAAAGTCTGCGGGCTATAGAGCGTTTTCTATTCCGGCTCCAGTACTATGGAATGCCCTCCCGGTAACAGTTAGAGATGCTACCTCAGTAGAAGCATTTAAGTCCCATCTTAAAACTCATTTGTATACTCTAGCCTTTAAAGGGGAACATTATCACAATTTCAGAAGGGTTAAAACCATTAAAAATCAGTTCCCAGTGGCTTTTTTTATTTTTCAAAGTTTTTTTCAAAATTTTACCCATCACGCAATATCCCTAAAAAAAGCTTCAAAGTGCCTGATTTTAACCATCGTTATATACACCCGTCCATTTTCCTGTGACGTCACATAGTGATGCCAATACAAACAAACATGGCGGCTAGAACAGCAAGGTATAGAGACATTAACTCGGATTCAGACTCGGATTTCAGCGGCTTAAGCGATTCAACAGATTACGCATGTATTGAAACGGATGGTTGTAGTGTGGAGGCAGGTAGCGAAAACGAAATTGAAGAAGAAACTGAAGCTATTGAGCCATATCGGTTTGAACCGTATGCAAGCGAAACCGACGAAAACGACACGACAGCCAGCGACACGGGAGAAAGCGAGGACGAATTCGGCGATCGCCTTCTAACCAACGATTGGTATGTGTTTGTTTGGCATTAAAGGAAACTAACAACTATGAACTAGGTTTACAGCATATGAAATACATTTGGCAACCAGATGCACTTTGAAAGTGCAGACAGCCCAGTTTTCATCAATTAATATATTCTGTAGACATACCCTCATCCGCTCTCTTTTCCTGAAAGCTGATCTGTCCAGTTTTGGAGTTGATGTCAGCAGGCCAGGGAAGCTAGGGTCCATCTCTGTCGTAGCATAGCTTTCGTCGGTAAAGTGTGCGGAACAAACGTCCAATTTCTTGCCACTTTGGCATCTTTGGGCCACTGGTGCAACTTGAATCCGTCCCTGTTGGTGTTGTTACACCCTCCGACAACACACCGACGAGGCATGATGTCTCCAAGGTACGGAAAACAGTCGAAAAAACGGAAAATAACAGAGCTGATTTGACTCGGTGTTTGTAATGTGTTTGAGAAAATGGCGGATTGCTTCCCGATGTGACGTCACGAGAGTGAATAATAGAAAGGCGTTTAATTCGCCAGAATTCACCCATTTAGAGTTTGGAAATCGGTTAAAAAAATATATGGTCTTTTTTCTGCAACATCAAGGTATATATTGACGCTTACATAGGTCTGCTGATAATGTTCCCCTTTAAATAGCCCCCCTTTTTTGGACCAGTTGCTCTGCCGTTTCTTTTCCTTTCTCCTCTGCTCCCCCCTCTCCCTTGTCGAGGGGGGACACAGGTCCGGTGGCCATGGATGAAGTGCTGGTTGTCCAGAGTCGGGACCCGGGGTGGACCGCTCGCCTGTGCATCGGTTGGGAACATCTCTCCGCTGCTGACCCGTCTCCGCTCGGGATGGTTCCCTGCTGGCCCCACTATGGACTGGACTCTTACTATTATGTTGGATCCACTAAGGACCGGACTCTCACAATATTATGTCAGACCCACTCGACATCCATTGCATTCGGTCTCCTCTCCAAGGTTTCTCATAGTCATTCACATCGACGTCCCACTGGGGTGAGTTTTTCCTTGCCCTTATGTGGGCTCTGTACCGAGGATGTCGTTGTGGCTTGTGCAGCCCTTTGAGACACTTGTGATTTAGGGCTATGTAAATAAACATTGATTGACATTGATTGAACCCTGGAATAGCGACGGTCATTGTCTGAAGAAGAGGGATAGCCACTACTATGTTGGTTCAGCATAAAAAAACAAAGCTTGAGGTGACTTGCGGCTTTTGCACGTTTACGTACAAATAATAGGATCCATCCCCCGAAGAGGCAAAGCATCATCGATGTAAAGCACAAACTCGACGGTGTATAAGCACATCTTATAAGCACGTTGCTTACTCCTGTGTGATTAATGGTACGCTGAATAACGAGGGGGATTATTAATAGCGAATATTTTCGCTCCGCTGATGTAGGCTGAACATTTTTTCCTGTTGCTATTCTGCTCAGACTTTCACATTGATTTAACAAAACACACAAGGCTGCGGCTGCCAGCAGCAGAACAGACCCAGGCCCGGGGCGACGGCAAGCCTGATTGTGTTCAGATAAGGACATGCTCAATTCTGCCTCGCACTATTTGCATTCCCCCCCCCCCTTAACTCTGGCTTCTCGCAAATTGAAAGGTATGCAGATCAACACGGGCTTATGCGAGGGGACTGTAATGAGTCGAAACAATGAAGTCGGACGCATTCTCCTCCAGCGCGGCGCCTGATTGGACTGTCAAGACTTCACAGAAGGCGAGGCAAAGCATGAATAAAGCAGGCGGTAAAACTAATCGCTACTGAGTCAGACCATCATTTGCCAAAATATGCAGGGCTTTCATGTCATGTTCTGTTCTTTGAGGTTTCTGGATTTGGTTCAGACTCTCTGTGGGGCCCCCGAGAGTTGGCCCCGGGCTCTAATCGGCTCGGTTTCGCCTTGTTCCCTAGTAGGGAATGATGAACCGAAGCTCGCCCGACTGGAGTGGAAAGGTCATTTCAGTTAAGGTGGATTAGAAGCCATGAGAAGCATAAACGATATCGCAGAATAAGCCTCAACCAGGAAGTGGCTTGATTCAATCAATCAATCAATCAAAGTTTACTTATATAGCCCTAAATCACGAGTGTCTCAAAGGGCTGCACAAGCCACAACGAATTGGTAAGCTATGAATCCGCACGGCTTGATGGATTGTATGCGCATTAAACATACAAGTATCATTATGGTGTGTGTATAAGGTAAGACATATTATCTGGCGTTTTGTTTCGCAATATTATGCAAAAGCAACTTTTCTTACCTTCTGATCTGTATTTGGGATCTGCATAAACCCTGAAAATATATGCGTGTCCGCCTTTGTAGTTAGTGCCGACAACGTAGTCGATAAGCTTCTCCTTTTTAGATTTTGATTTTTTAGATTAAGATTTAGATTTATTGGTCCCCGTGGGGAAATTAATTTACACTGCTGTACATTTAAACAATAGACATTACACATCACGGACAAAAATCGCAAAAAGACATCATACATGACCAACATATTTACAGGCTTGTCAGACAGGTTGGCTGGGCCTACCTTTTCTCTATCTTCTTGTTATGGGACATTCATCCTCTGCTGTTGCCATTTCTTATATAAAGTAGTGTAAATTTCTTACTTATATCTGTCAGTGAACTCGCCATGAAAGCGCTAAAACATACCGGTGTAGTGAGTTGACATTATTCACCCAAGGACCTTTAGTTATTTGAGTTCCGGTTGAGAGACGGTTTTCACGGGACACATTTCTGGCCTTTTTGTTATTTCCGGATGAGGAGATGCTGCGCCGTTATTGATTGAAGTAAAGTCTGAATGTCATTAAAACAGTTAGCGCCATCTTTTGACACTTCTTCCACTCCCGTCCTTGCACGCTACACCGCTACAACAAAGATGACGGGGAGAAGACGCTGTCGAAGGTGAGCCACGTAAATAAGACCGCCCACAAAACGGCGCATTAAATAAACATAACAGTATCAGTGTTTATTCGTACAATTAGACTAACTTTACCAGGGTCAGCAGATTTTCTTTTCCTTTCTTTAAAGGGGAACATTATCACCAGACCTATGTAAGCGTCAATATATACCTTGATGTTGCAGAAAAATGACCATATATTTTTTGAACCGATTTCCGAACTCTAAATGGGTGAATTTTGGCGAATTAAACGCCTTTCTAATATTCGCTCTCGGAGCGATGACGTCACAACGTGACGCCGCATCAGGAAGCAATCCGCCATTTTCTCAAACACCGAGTCAAATCAGCTCTGTTATTTTCCGTTTTTTCGACTGTTTTCCGTACCTTGGAGACATCATGCCTCGTCGGTGTGTTGTCGGAGGGTGTAACAACACCAACAGGGACGGATTCAAGTTGCACCAGTGGCCCAAAGATGCGAAAGTGGCAAGAAATTGGACGTTTGTTCTGCACACTTTACCGACGAAAGCTATGCTACGACAGAGATGGCAAGAATGTGTGGATATCCTGCGACACTCAAAGCAGATGCATTTCCAACGATAAAGTCAAAGAAATCTGCCGCCAGACGCCCATTGAATCTGCCGGAGTGTGTGAGCAATTCAGGGACAAAGGACCTCGCTAGCACGGCAAGCAATGGCGGCAGTTTGTTCCCGCAGACGAGCGAGCTAAACCCCCTGGATGTCTTGGCTCACACCGTCCCGAAGATGATCAAGAGAAGAATATCGACCCTAGCTTCCCTGGCCTGCTGACATGAGGGTATGTCTACAGAATATATTAATTGATGAAAATTGGGCTGTCTGCACTCTCAAAGTGCATGTTGTTGCCAAATGTATTTCATATGCTGTAAACCTAGTTCATAGTTGTTAGTTTCATTTAATGCCAAACAAACACATACCAATCGTTGGTTAGAAGGCGATCGCCGAATTCGTCCTCGCTTTCTCCCGTGTCGCTGGCTGTCGTGTCGTTTTCGTCGGTTTCGCTTGCATACGGTTCAAACCGACATGGCTCAATAGCTTCAGTTTCTTCTTCTTCAATTCTGTTGAATCGCTTAAACCGCTGAAATCCGAGTCTGAATCCGAGCTAATGTCGCTATAGCTTGCTGTTCTTTCCGCCATGTTTGTTTGTGTTGGCTTCACTATGTGACGTCACAGGAAAATGGACGGGTGTATATAACGATGGTTAAAATCAGGCACTTTGAAGCTTTTTTTTAGGGATATTGCATGATGGGTAAAATTTTGAAAAAAACTTCGAAAAATATAATAAGCCACTGGGAACTGATTTTTAATGGTTTTAACCATTCTGAAATTGTGATAATGTTCCCCTTTAAAACACATATTTGTTAAGCTTACTATTTGGATAAATAGCCAGATATTAATCACCAGAATAACACATGCTGTACGCCGAAACGGGAATAAAATAATAAAGCAATGGTACACTGCAAAAACTGAAATCTAAGTAAGATTAAATATCCCAAATAAGGGTGATATTTGCTTATTTTCTGTCTGATAAGATAATTCTTCTCACTAAGCAGATTTTATGTTAGAATGTTTTACTTGTTTTAAGGGTTTTGGTCCTAAATGATCTCAGTAAGATATTACAGCTTGTTGCTGAGATTTTATGACCTAATGGGTGAATTAAAGTTCCACGGAAGCGAAGTGAAAGTAGCAGCACATCCAAAAAAAACCCACAAAATGTAGGATACATACTTACATGGTTATGGAAAGTGATCAGCAATGTAACTTTGTCATTGTTCGCATGTAAAAAGTTGGGTATAGGCAACCAAAACAACAATGGCCGTCTATATGGTGTTGCAATATTTGTGTACTCATTTCTTTTGTATCCATCATAGTTGTGTTGCTTTCGTTTTAAGGATCGATATTTTGAATATATTTAGGGTTACACTGCAAAAACTGAAATCTAAGTAAGATGAAATATCTCAAATAAGGGTGATATTTGCTTATTTTCTGTCTGATAAGATAATTCTTCTCACTAAGCAGATTTTATGTTCGAGTGTTTTACTTGTTTTAAGTGTTTTGGTCCTAAATGATCTCAGTAAGATATTACAGCTTGTTGCTGAGATTTGATGACCTATATTGAGTAAAACATGCTTGAAGCTAGAATATCAACTGTTGCAAAGCTGTGTCATCAACACTCACAAGTATAAAACTACTTTTTTCAAGTAATAATTTCTTACTTCAAGCATGAAAAAAAAAACATGATGCCGAGCGCATATCATCATGTCAAGATAATGGCACTAGCATTTACTTCATTTAAGAATATTTTTCAACATATTGAGCAAAAAGGTTTAATTTTTTTTTTTACCGAGAAAAGTGCACTTGTTATTAGTGAGAATATACTTAATTTAAGGTATTTTTGGGTTCATTGAGGTTAGATCATTTTACTTGTTTTGGAAAGTCTTGACAAGCCGAATTTTCTTGTTCTATTGGCAGATAATTTTGCTTACTTCAAATAAAATACCCCTAATTATTGTATTTTTTTTTTTTTATTTTAAACACTGACTTTTTGCAGTGTATACAAAAATGTTTTATAATATCTTACAGCTCACTAATATCACTGGAAACTAGGTGGTACAATAAACTTGTCAACAAGGTATTTTTCTACGTAAACTAGCTGCTAATGTTAGCTGGCTAGCAAAAGGTTTTGTAAACATTGTGGACGGACTGATCACAAATTTAGCATTGGGTTTTCTACGCAATGTAAAAAAAGAAAAAAAACAATCATTATAGATTGCTGCCACTATTGTGTAACTAAGTAACAACAGTGTTGCTCATTTCCATCCCATATGGATTCACTTCCCTAGCCCCTAAATCGAGGGTCGGCAACCCGCGGCTCTAGAACCACTTGGAATTTCCCCAATTTGTGACCTTTTCCCCAAGTGTGCACACTAAAAAATGTTGGGTTAAAAAATAACCCAATTTTAACCCAACTACTGGTTCAGAAAAGGACGAACCTGTCAGGTTTGTCACTGACAGTTCAGTTAGGTTTTGGTTTTTCCTGTCTATTTCCTGTCAGCGCTCTTATTTTGGTTATTTCCTGATTATCTCCCTGAGTGCTTTGTCCCCTCAGCTGTGGCTGATTGGCACCTGGCCACACCTGGTGTCAATCAACCAGCTGCTATTTGAACCTGCCTTCCTCTCCAGTCAGTGCTGGATTATTGTCACTACTACCTGTCATAATACTTGTCGTTGTAGCTCTGTCTACTTTTGTTCACTCTGCTCATGTCATAGTTCCTTCGTGTCACAGTAAGTGTTTTTGTTTCTTGTCGACAGTTACCCTTTGTGTTATTTTAGTTCATAGCCAAGTTTGTTCTACGCCTTGTGCGCGCCTTTTGTTTGTACCGTACCCTTTTGTTTGTTTTTTTGCTATAGTGTTAAATTAAATCATGTTTTCCTGCTCAATGCCTGCCGCCATCTCTGCATCTTGGGGTTCGTCACCAACACACTCTGACAGAACCCCTAATTTGAGTTATTTTAACTCAATATTTTGGGTTAATTATTTCAACCCAACTTTTTCAACCCAAAAATTTAGTTATGCTAACTCATGTTGGTTTAATTTTTTTTAACACAAAAGCTGGGTTTTTTCCATACAATTTTGGGTTATTCCAAACCCAACTATTGGGTTATGCAATTTAGCGCTCCTTGACCCAATAGTTGGTTCAAAATTATAAATTTTACTGCTGGTGTGTCCTACTCCTTCCCAACTACTGATCAAAATGATTTTCATTCCATTAAAATATACTCAAAAGCAAGACATGAGTGACATTTTTTTTTTTTACAAGAATTGCCGTGTATGATCATAGTAGTCCTATACAGCGTGCTCAAATATTTTCATGTACATAAGATGTGTGATTGTAAATAATGTTAATCAGATTAATCCTTAATAAAATTCCCTTCAGGAAAAAAGTACCTTTTTAATAATAAAAAAAAGTGGTCCATGTAGCAGTAAATGTGTAATATGTCTGCAAATGTGTAAATATTTGTTGTTTCTCTAAATGCCATTTTTTTTTGTAAGTTTAATTGCTGTGTTTAAATAGCAGGGTGTTTTAGGGGTGGTTTCCTTAAAATAACCCCTAATAAATCACATTGTTATTTACTGTACGGTTATGCTTAGGGATGATGTTCGAAACCGGTTCTTCCGGTTGTTCGCTAAGAAAAGAACCGTTCGATAAGAAAAGAACCGATTCCATGGACTCGAATCCCTTTTTGAGAACCGGTTCCTGTTATCGAGGCCACTATAGTAAAGAAAAAGAGTTGGTTCTTTATTCGAATCCCTGGGAACGAATTCCGTCCCACAAGAAATGCCCTGTGGGACATCACACAAGCAGCAAAAATAACGGACCGGAAAAAACGCCTCAAGGCATGGCTATTCACCTATAGCAGGGGTTGGCAACCAGCGGCTCTAGAGCCGCATGCGGCTCTTTAGCGCCGCCCTAGTGGCTCTCTGGAACTTTTTCAAAAATGTATGAATAATAGAAAAAGATGAGGGGGAACATTTTTTGTTGTTGTTTTAATATGGTTTCTGTAGGAGGACAACCATGACACAAACCTCCATAATTGTTATAAAGCACACTGTTTATATTAAACATGCTTCACTGATTCGAGTATTTGGCGAGCACCGTTTTGTCCTACTAATTTTGGCGGTCCTTGAACTCACCGTAGTTTGTTTACTTGTATAACTTTCTCCGACTTTCTAGGATGTGTTTTATGCCACTTCTTTTTACGTCTCATTTTGTCCACCACACTTTTAACGTTGTGCATGAATGCACAAAGGTGAGTTTTGTTGATGTTATTGACTTGTGTGGAGTGCTAATCAGACATATTTGGTCACTGCATGACTGCAAGCTAATCGATGCTAACATGCTATTTAGGCTAGCTATATGTACATATTGCATCATTATGCCTCGTTTGTAGCTATATTTGAGCTCATCTAGTTTCCTTTAAGTCCTCTTAATTCAATTTATATCTCATGACACACTATCTGTATGTAATATGGCTTTTAATTTTTTTGAGGCTCCAGACAAATTTGTTTTTGTATTTTTGGTCCAATATGGCTCTTTTAACATTTTGGGTTGCCGATCCCTGACCTATAGTGATCACAGAGACAGGTTGTTTTTGTGTTACTGTATATATTTGTTTTTCTGAAAAATCCCACTTAATATACTTTGGGTAACAACAGTCAATATGTATTTATTTTATTTTTTTAGGGGGGTAACAGTCAATATTTATTTATTTATTTTATTTTATTTTTTTCTCATAAAATCAAATCAAATCAAATCAAATCAACTTTATTTATAGAGCACATTTAAAATTTACCACAGGGGTAGCCAAAGTGCTGTACAATGAACAGGTTAACAGATAAAACGAGTACCGAGCAAACACAACACAACACAAACAGAACACGATAAAAAATAAATAATTGAAATAGAATAAATAAAAACATAAAAACAGGTTCACAGCAGGTGTATTATGGGGCGCCATTGCAGGATGGATATCACTCAGTGTTAAAAGCCATGGAATAAAAGTATGTTTTTAAGAGAGATTTAAAAACAGGAAGAGAGGAGGCTTGTCTAACACTCAGGGATAGGTCGTTCCAGAGCTTGGGAGCAGCAACGGCGAAAGCTCTGTCACCTCTAAGCTTCAGCCTTGTGTCAGGGACCGTCAACAGCAGCTGATCGGCTGATCTTAAGGATCGGGTGGGGCAGTAAGGCTGAAGGAGGTCGGAGAGATAGGTTGGCGCGAGGTTGTTTAGACATTTAAAAACAAATAAAAGGAGTTTAAAATGTATTCGGTAACGCACAGGGAGCCAGTGAAGGGACGCTAAAATAGGGGTGATGTGCTCACGTCTGCGGGTCTGTGTTAGCAGACGAGCAGCAGAGTTCTGCACGAGCTGCAGGCGGGCGAGGGAGGCCTGGCTAATGCCAACATACAGGGCATTGCAGTAGTCAAGACGAGTCGAGATAAAAGCGTGGATTAATTTCTCAAGATCATGTCTTGATAGAAGCGGTTTCACTTTCGCTATTTGGCGTAATTGATAAAAGCTTTTTTGAACGACGCTGCTGATTTGTTTTTCGAATTTAAAATCTGAGTCAAACTTACCCCCAGGTTTGTGACAGAGTCGCTGAGATACGGGGTCAGAGTGCCGAGGTCAACGTTGGGGGAGGGAGAGCGACTTGGACCGAACAACATAACTTCTGTTTTATCTTCATTTAGGCTCAGGAAGTTAGCTGAAAGCCAGACTTTGATGTCGTGCAGGCAGTCAATAAGACGTTGAACCGTGTTATTTTGTGCCATGGGAAAATAAATCTGGCAATCATCGGCATAAAAATGAAATGCAATACTGTACTTCCTAAAAATAGAACCAAGGGGGAGAAGGTAAAGCGCAAATAAAATTGGGGCAAGGATTGAGCCCTGGGGGACCCCATGTGGTAAAGGAGCTGTGGACGACATAAAACTGTCTACTTTTACACAAAAACTCCTGTCGGTTAGGTACGAAAATAAAAGTGAGCTTTTGTTAAACCAGATATTGTGTTTTTTTTCCCATATACAACAACCTATCTGGATTCGATAAGAGAATCGATAAGGAATCGGTTCGATACGAGGATTCGAAAATGGGCTCGAACTCGATCATTTCTTCTCAAACATCATCTCTAGTTATGCTAGAGGGGGTCTACTGGATTCAAAGTGTGTGTTCAAAATGTTTATGTACTGATTTAAAGTCACATTTTTGTTGTTGTACAGAGACATCCGATGTTTCAGTGTGAGGACATTTACCTTGAAGTCTTCCGGAAGCAGCAATTTGCAGGTCCTGAGGAAACTGAGGATGTAGCGGAATATCTCTCCGTCACGATCTATGAAGTAGTGCTGCTTCAAGCTGTCCAACACGATGGGCTCGGTACCGTTGAACAGGCGACTTATCCTGGAAATTGACACAAGCAAACACACACACACACACACACAAATGTTTAATGGAATGAGCCCGCTCTCCTCAAATGCATGAAACAATTACCCTCCATTTATTTTTCAATTTTTGAAAAAAATGCTTTTGCATGGCGGCTTGAAACAAGGAGCTCAAGGCGGCGTTTTCCTCCATTCCAGACTCGTTTGAAGTGTCCCTTACCACGGACAGATTGCAACAACGCACACTTGCCGTGTGTACTTAAAAAAATAACGACTAATGGCATCAATGTAGCATTACGCCGCTATTACTTGGCCTGTTACGCACCTGGGGAATGGAACAGGAACGGGTAAAAGGAGGAGAGTGACTCACTAATGTTAGGACATAAAAATAATAATACATATGAAACCATTCTGTACAATGCTGTACATTTTCATACTCAATAACATGGTGTAGTACTGTTGTAAGTAAAGCGAGAACAATGAAATAGAGGCAACTAGCTTTACACATACAGATAAAGAAAGGAAAAAAGTTAAATAAGTAGTATAAATTGAGCCTATGTAAATACATTATTTTCTGTCATGCCCATAATTGAGAACCATTGTCATACACTGTCAGTAGTCACCTTGTTGTCTACGTTTTCTCGTGGTTAACTTCCTTTTACACAAAGTTCTGTGGTCAGATGAAACCAAAATGTAGCTGTTTGGCCACAATACCCAGCAATATGTTTGGAGGAGAAAAGGTAATCCCAGGAACACCATTCCTACCGTTAAGCATGGTGGTGGTAGTGTTATGCTCTGGGCCTGTTTTGTTGCCAATGGAACTGGTGTTTTACAGAGAGTAAATGGGTCAATGAAAATTCTTCAGGACAACCTAAAGTCATCAGCCCGGAGGTTGGGTCTTGGGCGCAGTTGGGTGTTCCAACAGGACAGCGACCCCAAACACACGTCAAAAGTGGTAAAGGAATGGCTAAATCGGGCTAGAATTAAGGTTTTAGAATGGCCTTCCCAAAGTCCTGACAATGCTGAAGAAACCAGTCCATGTCAGAAAAACCAACATATTTAGCTGAACTGCACCAACTTTGTCAAGAGGAGCCCCAAGTGGAGGAGTTCAAGTACCTAGGAGTGTTGTTCACGAGTGAGGGAAGAGTGGATCGTGAGATCGACAGGCGGATCGGTGCGGCGTCTTCAGTAATGCGGACGCTGTATCGATCTGTTGTGGTGAAGAAGGAGCTGAGCCGGAAGGCAAAGCTCTCAATTTACCGGTCGATCTACGTTCCCATCCTCACCTATGGTCATGAGCTTTGGGTTATGACCGAAAGGACAGGATCGAAATGAGTTTCCTCCGCCGGGTGGCGGGGCTCTCCCTTAGAGATAGGGTGAGAAGCTCTGCCATCCGGGAGGAGCTCAAAGTAAAGCCGCTACTCCTCCACATGGAGAGGAGCCAGATGAGGTGGTTCGGGCATCTGGTCAGGATGCCACGCGAACGCCTCCCTAGGGAGATGTTTAGGGCACGTCCGACCGGTAGGAGGCCGCGGGGAAGACCCAGGACACGTTGGGAAGACTATGTCTCCCGGATGGCCTGGGAACGCCTCGGGGTCCCCCGGGAAGAGCTGGACGAAGTGGCTGGGGAGAGGGAAGTCTGGGCTTCCCTGCTTAGGCTGCTGCCCCCGCGACCCGATCTCGGAAGAAGATGGATGGATGGAGTGGTCAAAAATTCAACTATCAAAAGCACCTTATTGCAGTGAAACTTGCCAAGGGACATGTAAGCAAATATTAACATTGCTGTATGTATACTTTTGACCCAGCAGATTTTCAGTAGACCCATAATAAATTCATTAAAGAAACCAAACTTCATGAATGTTTCTTGTGACCAACAAGTATGTGCTCCAATCACTCTATCACAAAAAAAATAAGAGTCGTAGAAATGATTGGAAACTCAAGACAGCCATGACATTATGTTCTTTACAAGTGTATGTCAACTTTTGACCACGACTGTATCCTGGTCTCTCCAGTTTAATGCAGTCATTAAATACCAAGTCTCGTCTTAAAACCCACTTTTATTCTTTGGCTTTTAACACTACATGAGTTGTGTGGTCCTCTGTGTTTTTTGTTTTTTTTTAATAAATTTTGATTTTTTTTTTATTTACTCCTTTAAATGGTTTTACCCTTTAAATCATATTTATTTTTATATTTTTATTTATTTTTTTGTTTTTATTCAGTCATTGGTGGAGCTAAGGTTAATATTTGAATATTGTTTTTAATATTGTTGTGCAGCACTTTGGAAACATTTTTGTTGTTTAAATGTGCTATATAAATAAAGTGGATTGGATTGATTGGATTGGAGGAGAATGCGCGTGCGCTCGACACACACGTTAAGTTAACTTTCAGTTTTGATCCCCGCCAAGGCGTCTCGACCAAGGTGGACAAAAGCATGAGGGACGGAGGACCATTTTAGTCACCTCTCATCATTGTAGACAGCCTTAGAACAAAAAGAAGACTGTTGAGGGGCGGGGGCTGTACTATCCATCCATCCATTTTCTACCGCTTGTCCCTTTCGGGGTCGCGGGGGGTGCTGGAGTCTATCTCAGCTATACTAATAATGGGTTAACAAATGGAGACAGTTTGACCGAGTATTTTAATTTCCATGTATTCAAATGAAAAAGTCAACATTTCCCCTTGTTTTTAAAGACTTCCTAAAACAAATGATAATAAACCCTTTTTTTTTTTACCCTTCAGTTAACAATTTGTTTTGAAATGTCTCTTTTAATCCCGCATCTATCTACATGTTTGGCCTTGGCGGAGGTCTGCGCCCTCCTGCTTGCATTCATCATTTTTTCTGCAAATGTTGAACGTGGCTTTTTAACAATTAAAAAGCGATGTCGGGCTCGGGGCTGCTGTTTTTCCTAATGTTTCATCTTGTTACTGCCACAATAAATGTGCTTTTTTTCAGCACAATGGAGGGAATGTTAGTGAATACTGGCACTGCATTTCACACAGTTTCCATTGTTTTTTTCCCCGCTTTGGGTCCCTTAGCGAGACATGTGTTCTGTTATTGTCCTGGCTTGTTATTGTCGTCTGCTCTTTAATATGTCGGGTGACAAAGATAATTGTACAATAATTCCATCCCCCCTGCCATCATGGAAAATTCTGACTCATTTAATAGCAATGGCAGCGTTTGAGTCAGTATGGGGTCAGCTGACCTCTACAAATTCTCTTTTCACGTTTCTTCTTTGACCGCTTTAAGAACCAAACCGTTTCTCTTTCTCCTCTTTCCTTTCTTTTCTTTCTTCTGTCTCCATCCTCCCATTTTCTCTCCCTCGCTCGCTTTTTCTCTCTGGAAATCGATGCAAAATGCTTTATAAAAAACCAATACTCATCTCCCTGTTTGGCCCGAGGTGTTCCTTTCTCATATGGTCTTGCAATTCTTCCAGCTAGAATTTCACCATACGCCTAAGGGCTAACTCTGTTTTTCATCTCCACTTTTTTAAAAAGCAATTAAAATGCTGCCTGTTTTTCTTTTTCTTTTTCACCCCCCCACCCCACTCCGCCACCACCACCCTCCACCTCCTCCACTCACTCACTCACTCACTCACTCACTTTCCTTCTCTCTGCTGGCCTTCTCCTCATGTTTCCATATTCTGTTCAATTGGATAAAAAGGTTACGTGCATATGTCGACAAAAGTATTGGGACATTCTGCCTACAGCAGGTGTGTCCAAAAGTCCGGTCCAGGGACCATTATAGCATGTTAGAATATGATTAGTTTTATATTTACCGTATTTTTCGGACTATAAGTCGCTCCGGAGTATAAGTCGAAACCGGCCGAAAATGCATAATAAAGAAGGAAAAAAACATATATAAGTCGCATTTTTGGGGGAAATTTATTTGATAAAACCCAACACCAAGAATAGACATTTGAAAGGCAATTTAAAATAAATAAACAATAGTGAACAACAGGCTGAATAAGTGTACGTTATATCAGTGGTACCCAACCACCAGGCCGCGGCCCGGTACCGGTCGATTGGTACCGGGCCGCACAAGAAATAAAATTAAAAAAATAAAAATAAAAAATAAAAAATATATAATAATAATATTTTTTTTTGTTTTTTTTGTTTTATTAAATCAAAAAAATAAATAAAAATAATAATATATATTTTTTTTTAATAAATAAAAAATAAATAAAAAATTTGTTTTTTTTTGTTTTATTAAATCAACACATAAAAAAAAGATACACTTACAATTAGTGCACCAACCCAAAAACCATACCTCCCCCATTTACACTCACTTTTTTATGACCAAAAAAAAGAAAAAGAAAAAGAAAAAAAAAAAGAAAATACCCCACCCCCCCCTGTCCGTGGGACACATTTTCAAGCGTTGACCGGTCCGCAGTTACAAAATGGTTGGCGACCACTGCGTTATATGAGGCATAAATAACCAACTGGTATGTTAACGTAACATATTATGGTAAGAGTCATTCAAATAACTATAACATATAGAACATGCTATACAATCTGTCACTCCTAATCGCTAAATCCCATGAAATCTTATACGTCTAGTCTCTTACGTGAATGAGCTAAATAATATTATTTGATATTTTACGGTAATGTGTTAATAATTTCACACAGAAGTCGCTCCTGAGTATAAGTCAAACCCCCCGGCCTAACTATGAAAAAAACTGCGACTTATAGTCCGAAAAATACGGTAATAACAATATTTATATACATATAACGTATAATTTATTTACATATATTTATACAATAAAATTAAACCAATATCATAAATATAAAGAATGTATATTAATAAATAATAAGCATAATATATTTTAATTAATAAATAATATCACTCGGCTCTCTTAATAAGCTGTAAAGCATCTGCAGTACATCCGAAATGCTGCTGCTCGAGTCCTGACTAGAACCAGGAAGTACAACCATATTAGTACAGTGCTTAGGTCACTGCACTGGCTTCCGGTTGCTTAAGAGAATAGACTTTAAAACAGCTCTGCTTGGGTACAAGTCTTTTAATGGTCTTGTGCTAAAGTACATCTCTGACATGTTAAAACTATATGAACAATTTAATTGTGCATATGACAACTGAAAGTATTTTATCGACACTTTTTGATTTAAATTTTAACTATAATTGTTAATAATAATTTTATGTTATTGTTTTAATTTAAATTATGATAGTTATTTTATTTTAATCTTTTGCCTTCTTGTAATTTTCTCTAAAGCTTTGTGTACGAATTATGCGCCATAAATGAACTTGCTGAAATAAAAAAATAACAATAGATAACATTTAAAAGTTGCAAGGTTACAAGTAAAAGCTAAAATGTTGAATATTACAAGATACTACATTCAAACTATTTGATTTGCCGAATATAAGAACAACTTTGCTGTAGATTGTGTTTCCTTTAAAGGGGACCTATTATGCAAAATAAACGTTTCTTATCTATTGGTACGTGTTTTTGTGTATTTGGCACGGTGGAGATATTATAAAACAATCTTGCCTTCCTTCATATTTCCTCCAAATTTGTGACCTTTTTCCCCAAGTGTGCACACTAAAAAATGTTGGGTTAAAAAATAACCCAATTTTAACCCAACTGCTAGTTCAGAAAAAGACGAACCCCTAATTTGAGTTATTTTAACTCAACATTTCGGGTAAATTTTTTCAACCCAACTTTTGCGTCGAATTACTTAACCCAAAAGTTGAGTTATGCTAACTCATGTTGGTTGATTCATAACCCAACTGTTAGGTTGAATTTTTTTACACAAAAGCTGGATTTTTTCCAATACAATTTTGGGTTATTCCAAACCCAACTATTGGGTTGCGCAATTTTGTGCTCCTTGACCCAATAGTTGGTTCGAAATTAATTTTTTTTTTACTGCTGGTTTGTCCTACTCCTTCCCAACTACTGATCAAAATGATTTTCATTCCATTAAAATATACTCAAAAGTAAGATATGAGTGACATTTTTCTTTTTACAAGAATTGCCATATATGATCATAGTAGTCCTATACAGCGCGCTCAAATATTTTCATGTACATAAGATGTGTGATTGTAAATAATGTTAATCAGATTCATCCTTAATAAAATTCCCTTCAAGAAAAAAGTACCTTTTTAATTAAAAAAAAAAAGCCTTTTACCCAAAAATTCGTTACTCATTGAAAAACGACCCAAAAATGGTTCATAATTTTGAAAACCCAGAAATTTTGTTAAAATAATACCTTTATAACCAAAAAATTGATTGCTCTCCATAAAAATAACTCAAAAATTTAACCCAACACTTGCAACTCATATAATGAGATAGCAAAATAACCCAGCATGTTTTAGTGTGTGATGTCAGGGGATATCGCCATATATGGTAGAGACTGCCAGACCGCCGTTGTAGTCAGACACTGAAGTCAATAAGCTCCTATAATCTTGTTGTGGGGCAGACTGGCTCGCACATGCACATGCATTGTCAGCTGTTGCCATTTCTAATACAAAGTAGCTTATAGTTTGAACTTGTATGTGTCAGTAGACTAGATAGGGAAGCGCTAAAAACTACAACATATATAACGGGAGAAGACAAAGTATAAGTGAAGCCAGTACCGTATTTTTCGGACTATAAGGCGCACTTAAAATCCTTTCATTTTCTCAAAACTCGACAGTGCGCCTTATGACCTGGTGCGCCTAATGTACGGAATCATTTTGGTGGTGCTTACCGACCTTGAAGCTATCTTATGTGGTACATGGTAAAATGGTAAGTGTGACCAGTAGATGGCAGTCACACATAAGAGATACGTGTAGACTGCAATATGACTCAAGTAAACAACACCAAAATTGTACATGTTCCATTGAAAATATAGAACATTACACACGGCACTCAAAAATCTATCAAAATGTTTTAGTATGCCTTTGGTAAGCTATGAAGCCGCACCGCTTGATGGATTGTACTGTGCTTCAATATACGAGTATTATTATGGTGTGTGTATAAGGTAAGACATATTATCTGGCGTTTTGTTTCGCAATATTACGCAAAAGCAACTTTTATTACCTTCTGGTACCTGCTGATCTTTATTTGGGATCTGCATAAATCGATAAGTCGATAAGCTTCTTCTTTTTCTCTATCTTCTTGTTATGGGACATTCATCCTGCACTGTTGCCATTTCTAATATAAAGTAGTGTAAAGTTCTTACTTATATCTGTCAGTAAACTCGCCATGAAAGCGCTAAAACATACCGGTGTAGTGAGTTTATATTATTCACCCAAGGAACTTTAGTTATTAGAGAGTTCCGGTCGGACAGTTTTTCACGGGTCACATTTTCGGCTTTGTTATTGCACAAGTGAGCCACGGATGAGCAGATGCTGCTCCGTTATTGATTGAAGTAAAGTCTGAATGTCATTAAAACAGTTAGCTCCATCTTTTGACACTTCTTCCACTCCCGTCCTTGCACGCTACACCGCTACAACAAAGATGACGGGGAGGAGACGCTGTCGAAGGTGAGCCACGTAAATAAGACCGCCCACAAAACGGCGCATCCTGAAGCGACTGTCAGAAAGTGACTTGAAGATGATCTGTAAAACATAATCCATGCAACATTTTGATCAAAGAACCACCATTACATGTTATGTAGACCACAAGGAAGTGTTTTACATTTAGAAAAAAATTATAATAATGTGACCCCTGTAATGCGCCCTATAACCCGGTGCACCTTTTGTATGAAAATAGACCTGACTAAACCCGCTCATCGGCAGTGATATAATCCAGTGCGCCTTATGGTCCGGAAAATATGGTAAATAAGACCGCTCACAAAACAGTGTATCTTGCAGAGACGGTCAGAAAGCGGCTTAAAAATGGCCTTTAAAACATAATTACCAAAGATCCACCATTACATGTTATGTAGACCATGTTTTAAAAGTAGGGAAAAAAATTAGAGATGTCCGATAATGGCTTTTTTGCCGATATCTGATATTGTCCAACTCTTAATTACCGATTCCGATATCAACCGATACCGATATATACAGTCGTGGAATTAACACATTATTATGCCTAATTTTGTTGTGATGCCCCGCTGGATGCATTAAACAATGTAACTTTACCATGAATTGATTAACGTGGACCCCCGACTTAAACACTTTGAAAAACTTATTGGGGTGTTACCATTTAGTGGTCAATTGTACGGAATATGTACTGTACTGTGCAATCTACTAATACAAGTTTCAATCAATCAATCAAAAACAAGGTTTTCCAAAAATAAGAGAACAACTTCAACTCCAGTTATGGAAAAAAGTGCCAACATGTCACTGCCATATTTATTATTGAAGTCACAAAGTGCGTTATTTTTTTTAACATGCCTCAAAACAGCAGCTTGGAATTTGGGACATGCGCTCCCTGAGATAATCCTAATACCCACCAAAACTACGGGAAATACTATACTTTGACTTTCACAAAGTGCATTATTTTTAATTTTTTTTTAAACATGCCTCAAAACAACAGCTACAAAAACAATGAAGGCACACAGCTTCAGTCCAGAGTATACTAGAGCATACTTGCCAACCTTGAGACCTCCGAATTTGGGAGATGGGGGTGGGGGGGGTTGGTGGTAGCGGGGGTGTATCTTATAGCGTCCTGGAAGAGTTAGTGCTGCAAGGGATTCTGGGTATTTGTTCTGTTGTGTTTATGTTGTGTTACGGTGCGGATGTTCTCCCGAAATGTGTTTGTCATTCTTGTTCAGTGTGGGTTCAGTGTGGCGCATATTTGTAACAGTGTTAAAGTTGTTTATATGGCCACACTCAGTGTGACCTGTATGGCTTTTGATCAAGTATGCCTTGCATTCACTTGTGTGTGGGTAAAAGCCGCATATAATACGTGGCTGTGCCGGCACGCTGATTGCATGGAGGAAACTCAGTGGCCTAGTGGTTAGAGTGTCCGTCCTGAGATCGGTAGGTTGGGAGTTCAAATCCCGGCCGAGTCATACCAAAGACTATAAAAATGGGACCCATTACCTCCCTGCTTGGCACTCAGCATCAAGGGTTGGAATTGGGGGTTAAATCACCAAAATGATTCCCGGGCGCAGCCACCGCTGCTGCCCACTGCTCCCCTCACCTCCCAGGGGGTGATCAAGGGTGATGGGTCAAATGCAGAGAATAATTTCGCCACACCTAGTGTGTGTGTGACAATCATTGGTACTTTAACTTTAACTTTAACTTTAAAAGCGGACGTGACGACAGGTTGTAGAGGACGTTAAAAGCAGTGCCTTTAAGGCACGCCCCCAATATTGTTGTCCGGGTGGAAATCGGGAGAAATTCGGGAGAATGGTTGCCCCGGGAGATTTTTGGGAGGGGCACTGAAATTCGGGAGTCTCCCGGGAAAATCGGGGGGTTGAAACCGATACCGATAATTTCCGATATTACATCTTAAAGCATTTATCGGCCGATAATATCGGACATCTCTAAAAAAAATCATAATATGACCCCTTTAAATCTATTTATTTTCTTTGCATATTTTTAAATATTTTAATATTTTTTAATATGCAAATATTTAATATTTAATATTTAATAATTATTTTTATTTTTTATTTTCTATCGTAAAAAACAAGTTACAAAAATGACAATGGCCATTTAAAGCGACGGAAAATAACGTCTGGCGGGCGAAAAAAGCGCTCCTATCCAAATAGTCCCCCTTGTCTGTGGACCATTTGCCCCCTAATTTCCCCAGCTTCTGTTCAAGTGAAAGCTCCACAGACGTGCATCAATGTTTCATGGCCACTGTCCCTCATTATGGCTCCGGCTGAGGAAGACAGATAGCCACACATTAGTTACTAGACTAACTTTCTCTTGGCACGCTGCATTATTTAGCGAGCCATCTATTAAAAGTCATCATCGGCTTTAAGCTCTTAAACCGTGCTCTTTTTATCCCCCGCTACCCACTAGTCTGGGCTCCGGACCGCAACCGGACGTGCGTGGCCTTCCGCTGGCTCTCCCGCCACAGTGTAATTGTTTTGCTTTCTGCTGTCAGCCATTATCCTAATTCACACAAAGGGAGTGGAGGAAGGGGGGGGGGGGGGGGGGGGGGGGTGCCCCCCCCCCATCCAACCCCTCCTACCGCCTTCCACTGGCTCCAGCGGAAAGTAGGGCCCTGAGGCCAAGTGTGCTCTGAGGAGGCTGGGAAAAGCGAGAGACAACAGTGAGCGTATGTGTGTGTGCGTGATCCCGGGTGAGAAAGAAACAGAAAGAGACGGGCCGAGCGAGCGGCGGAGCATGTGTGAAGAAGAGGAGAGAGAGAGAGAGAGAGAGAGGGGAAGAATAACTCAACACTTGCATCTTCACCCTGACGAGTGTACCGTCACCGCGCTTTGACATGACTTTGTGTGTGTTCTACTTCCACCCATCAAAAGCATCCGTGGACCATCTCACACTGCTGACAAGAAACAACTGCCATACGCCAACACCATAAAAAAAAAGAAAAAAAAAAGTATGTTGTTTACGCAACAAAAAGAGGGGAGAGTTGCACATAAAACTGACAAAAGTTGTAAAAACGGCCTGTAAAAAAGAAAAGAGGGGAAACAAATGTAATATGCACACCAGGCCAGTGGGTGGCGATATAAGAAACACTACAAGTATTACCAAAAAAAGGTGCGCCTTTTGTATGAAAATAGACCTGACTAGACCCGCTCATCAGCAGTGCGTCTTATAATCCGTTGCGCCCTATGGTCCGGAAAATACGGTAAATAAGACCGCTCACAAAACGGCGTATCTTGCAGAGACGGTCAGAAAGCGGCTTAAAGGCCGACTGAAACCCACTACTACCGACCACGCAGTCTGATAGTTTATACATATCAATGATGAAATCTTAACATTGCAACACATGCCGTTAGCTTACTAAAGTGCAATTTTAAATTTCGCGCGAAATATCCTGCTGAAAACGTCTCGGTATGATGACGCCTGCGTGTGACGTCACGGATTGTAGAGGACATTTTGGGACGGCATGGTGGCCAGCTATTAAGTCGTCTGTTTTCATCGCAGAATTCCACAGTATTCTGGACATCTGTGTTGGTGAATCTTTTGCAATTTGTTCAATGAACAATGGAGACAGCAAAGAAGAAAACTGTAGGTGGGAAGCGGTGTATTGCGGCAGGTGTTGTGCCGGATAACGCACCCCCGCCGTAGAATGCACCCCCTGACTGTTGTGCCGGATAACACAGCCGGTCTTTCATTGCTTACATTCCCGGAAGATGACAGTCAAGCTTTACCATTGGCCTGTGGAGAACTGGGACAACAGAGACTCTTACCAGGAGGACTTTGAGTTGGATGCGCAGACGCGGTACCGTGAGTACGCATGCAGCTGCGGCTTCCAAACATTTGATCGCTTGCCCGTACGTGCGTGCCGCTATGTGCATGTCACGTACGTAACTTTGGGGACTTTGGGGGAAATATATGTGCTGTATGAACTTTGGGGAGGTGAACGGTACTTTGGGCTGCGGGATTGAGTGTGTTGTGCAGGTGTTTGAGTTGTATTGGCGGGTTATATGGACGGGGGGTGGGGGAGGTGTTTGTTATGCGGGATTAATTTGTGGCATATTAAATATAAGCCTGGTTGTGTTGTGGCTAATAGAGTATATATATGTCTTGTGTTTATTTACTGTTTTAGTCATTCAGGTCCCACCCGCCTCTCACAGCATCTTCCCTATCTGAATCGCTCCCACTGCCCTCTAGTCCTTCACTCTCACTTTCCTCATCCACAAATCTTTCATCCTCGCTCAAATTAATGGGGAAATCGTCGCTTTCTCGCTCCGAATCCACAACTTGTGACGTCACGCTACTCGTCTGCTACTTCCGGTACAGGCAAGGCTTTTTTATCAGCGACCAAAAGTTGCGAACTTTATCGTCGATGTTCTCTACTAAATCCTTTCAGCAAAAATATGGCAATATCGCGAAATGATCAAGTATGACACATAGAATGGACCTGCTATCCCCGTTTGAATAAGAAAATCGCATTTCAGTAGGCCTTTAAAAATGGCCTTTAAAACATAATCAGTGCAACATTTTTTTACCAAAGATCCACCACTACATGTTATGTAGACCATGTTTTAAAAGTAGGGGAAAAAATTAGAGATGTTGGATAATGGCTTTTTTGCCGATATTCCGATATTCCGTGGACCATCTCACACTGCTGACAAGAAACAACTGCCATACGCCAACACCATAAAAAAAACATAACAAAACAAAAAAATTCTTAAAGTATGTTGTTTACGCAACAAAAAGAGGGGAAAGTTGCACATAAAACTGACAAAAGTTGTAAAAACGGCCTGTAAAAAAGAAAAGAGGGGAAACAATGTAATATGCACACCAGGCCAGTGGGTGGCGATATAAGAAACACTACACGCATGACCAAAAAAAAAAGCTCATTCTACACTGCAAAAAGTCAGAGTTCAAAATGTTTATTTGAACTAAGCAAAATTATCTGCCAATAGAACAAGAAAATTTGGCTTGTCAAGACTTTCCAAAACAAGTAACATTAGCTAACCTCAATGAACCCAAAAATACCTTAAAATAAGTACCGTATTTTTCGGACTATAAGTCGCAGTTTTTTTCATAGTTTGGCCGGGGGGTGCGACTTATACTCAGGAGCGACTTTTGTGTGGAATTATTAACACATTACCGTAAAATATCAAATAATATTATTGATCTCATTCACGTAAGAGACTAGACGTATAAGATTTCATGGGATTTAGCGATTAGGAGTGACAGATTGTTTGGTAAACGTATAGCATGTTCTATATGTTATAGTTATTTGAATGACTCTTACCATAATATGTTACGTTAACATACCAGTTGGTTATTTATGCCTCATATAACGTACACTTATTCAGCCTGTTATTCACTATTCTTTATTTATTTTAAATTGCCTTTCAAATGTCTATTCTTGGTGTTGGGTTTTAACAAATAAATGTCCCCGAAAAATGCGACTTATACTCCAGTGCGACTTATATATGTTTTTTCCCTTCTTTGTAATGCATTTTCGGCCGGTGCGACTTATACTCCGAAAAATACGGTATATTCTCACTAATAACTGCACTACTATATGAGTGCGTATTTTCTATTGAAAATAAAACTGCAAAGTCCATTTGGCTGTCATTGTTTTAATATGAGACACAATTGTGCCAAAGTCATGATTTTTTTTTTTTTACATCCTTGAAATAAGAAATGATTACTTTAAAAAAGTAGTTTTATACTTGTGAGTGTTGATGACACAGCTTTGCAACCGTTGATATTCTAGTTTCAAGCATGTTTTACTCAATATCGGTCATCAAATCTCAGCAACAAGCTGTAATATCTTACTGAGATCATTTAGGACCAAAACTCTTAAAACAAGTAAAAGACTCTAACATAAAATCTGCTTAGTGAGAAGAATTATCTTATCAGACAGAAAATAAGCAAATATCACCCTTATTTGAGATATTTAATCTTACTTAGATTTCAGTTTTTGCAGTGTAACCCTAAATATATTCAAAATATCGATCCTTAAAACGAAAGCAACACAACTATGATGGATACAAAAGAAACGAGTACACAACTATTGCAACACCATATAGACGGCCGTTGATGTTTTGGTTGCCTATACCCAACTTTTTACATGCGAACAATGACAAAGTTACATTGCTGATCACTTTCCATAACCATGTAAGTATGTATTCTCCATTTTGCGTTTTTTTTGGATGTGCTGCTATTTTCACTTTGCTTCCGTGGAACTTTAATTCACCCATTACACGACTAATGTCCGCCCTGAGATCGGTAGGTTGTGAGTTCAAACACCGGCCGAGTCATGCCAAAGACTGTAAAAATGGGGCCCATTACCTCCCTGCTTGGCACTCAGCATCAAGGGTTGGCATTGGGGGTTAAATCACCAAAAATAATTCCCGGGCGCAGCCACCGCTGCCGCCCACTGCTCTCCTCACCTCCCAGGGGGTGATCAAGGGTGATGGGTCAAATGCAGAGAATAATTTCGCCACACCTAGTGTGTGTGTGACAATCATTGGTACTTTAACTTTAACTTAATAAAGGTGTAGTACCTCTGCCAGGAGGCTATGTGTGTACTAGGGTTTCTATCCATCCATCCATTTTCTACCGCTTGTCCCTTTCGGGGTCGCGGGGGGTGCTGGAGCCTATCGCAGATACATTCGGGCGGAAGGCGGGGTACACCCTGGACAAGTCGCCACCTCATCGCAGATAGACAGACAACATTCACACTCACATTCACACACTAGGGTTTGTCTGTTTGTCAATTAGTTAGTCAGAAACATAAGTCGAAAACGTTTCATTTCAGTTCGCCCTGTAGTTTCAGGTTAATTTGCACGTTAAAGAGAACAATGTAAGGATTTTAAGGGCATTCAATCGATCACAACTGGACTGTTTGGTTTGTCTTAGAAGACATCCGGTCCAGTAAAGTCCAGTCGCGATCGATTGAATGCCCTGAGAACACAATGAGAACATCCGAAGACGAATGATGTATACAAATATTTCGTTGTGTAAGAGTTTTGACAGTCATATGGAATATGAATGATCGAAATAAAGTTTCTACCAATTTGTTTTATGTTGTAATGATTTTTCAACACTGGGAGGGGCCACGTCATTCAACCGCAACTGGTCTTCTGCCGAAACAGACTGTAAACGCGGGAAACCATGACTTTGATTGATTGATTGATTGAAACTTTCATTAGTAGATTGCACCGTGCAATTGACCACTAAATGGTAACACCCGAATAAGTTTTTCAACTTGTCGGGGTCCACGTTAATCAATTCATGGTATAAATATATACTATCAGCATAATACAGTCATTACACAAGTTAATCATCAGAGTATATACATTGAATTATTTACATTATTTACAATCCGGGGGGTGGGTTGTGGAGGGGGGGGGAGGGGTAGGTTTGGTTGATATCAACACTTCAGTCATCAATAACTGCATCATCAGAGAAATGGACATTGAAACAGTGTCGGTCTGACTTGGTAGGATATGTACAGCGAGCAGTGAACATAGTGCGCTCAGAAAGCGTAAGAACAAGTATATACTAGGGCTGCAACAACTAATCGATTAAATAAGTTTTGGAGCAACATATGTTGCCATCCAAGCAACGTTACCATGGACGCCCCTGCTTATTTCAGCAAGACAATGCCAAGCCACGTGTTACATCAACGTGGCTTCATAGTAAAAGAGTGCGGGTACTAGACTGGCCTGCCTGTAGTCCAGACCTGTCTCCCATTGAAAATGTGTGGCGCATTATGAAGCCTAAAATACCACAATGGAGACCCCCGGACTGTTGAACAACTTAAGCTGTACATCAAGCAAGAATGGGAAAGAATTCCACCTGAGAAGCTTCAAAAATGTGTCTCCTCAGTTCCTAAACGTTTACTGAGTGTTGTTAAAAGGAAAGGCCATGTAACACAGTGGTGAACATGCCCTTTCCCAACTACTTTGGCACGTGTTGCAGCCATTAAATTCTAAGTTAATGATTATTTGCAAAAAAATAATAAAGTTTATGAGTTTGAACATCAAATATGTTGTCTTTGTAGTGCATTCAACTGAATATGGGTTGAAAATGATTTGCAAATCATTGTATTGAAGCGACTGGGATGAGAATCAGCACCTCCAAGTCCGAGTCCATGGTTCTCGCCCGGAAAAGGGTGGAGTGCCATCTCCGGGTTGGGGAGGAGATCTTGCCCCAAGTGGAGGAGTTCAAGTACCTCGGAGTCTTGTTCACGAGTGAGGGAAGAGTGGATCGTGAGATCGACAGGCGGATCGGTGCGGTGTCTTCAGTAATGCGGACGCTGTATCGATCCGTTGTGGTGAAGAAGGAGCTGAGCCGGAAGGCAAAGCTCTCAATTTACCGGTCGATCTACGTTCCCATCCTCACCTATGGTCATGAGCTTTGGGTTATGACCGAAAGGACAAGATCACGGGTACAAGCGGCCGAAATGAGTTTCCTCCGCCGGGTGGCGGGGCTCTCCCTTAGAGATAGGGTGAGAAGCTCTGTCATCCGGGGGGAGCTCAAAGTAAAGCCGCTGCTCCTCCGCATCGAGAGGAGCCAGATGAGGTGGTTCGGGCATCTGGTCAGGATGCCACCCGAGCGCCTCCCTAAGGAGGTGTTTAGGGCATGTCCGACCGGTAGGAGGCCACGAGGAAGACCCAGGACACGTTGGGAAGACTATGTCTCCCGGCTGGCCTGGGAACGCCTCGGGATCCCCCGGGAGGAGCTGGACGAAGTGGCTGGGGAGAGGGAAGTCTGGGCTTCCCTGCTTAGGCTGCTGCCCCCGCGACCCGACCTCGGATAAGCGGAAGAAGATGGATGGATGTATTCCGTTTATATTTACATCTAACACAATTTCCCAACTCATATGGAAACGGGGTTTGTAACTTAGATATTGGGTTTTCCATATGTAAAGCGCTTTGAGTCACTGGAGAAAAGCGCTATATAAATATAATTCACTTCACCATTTCATTACAAATTGCACGATGACGTCACATTCACGCACGCACCCAACACCCTGTTTTACCAAACGCAATGAATAATCTTGGGTATTAATCGTGATTATTTGGGCCATAATTGTGCAACCCCAAGTAGTAGACTTGTAATTAGCTCTAAATGTCGCTTTTCCGTATGCTATTATGTTCATGGTTGACTGTTTTAAGAAGGCCCACAACATAATTGCTGTGTAGGAAAAAAAAAAAATTGCTAGTTTGCTCGTCCACCAAATGTATCTAATGTTTCCAATTTGTTTTCTACAAAGAACGGCAAACACTACAAGTCCCAACGTACATAAACATCATCAATCCGTGTCTGACTCGGAGGTGAGCTTTTATTTTTGTTTTAGCATAAAAAAAAAAAGGAGAGCTGTCGGGGATTTCCTGTCAGTGGACTGTGCGCACATCAAGCCTTTTATTAGCAGGGGATTACGAGGATTGTTTCCTGTAGCCAATTTGGCACATTTTCTAACAACCTGGCGTGCGTGTTTACCTTGGCCCACAAGGGACTTTGACGGCTGACACTGAAGACTGTATGAAGGGGAGACATGCAGGCAGGGAAGGGGTGGGGGTGAGGACGAGTAGGGTGGGCTCTTACCATATTTTTAATAGAGCATATTTAGAATATGGTAAAAGTTAATAGTCTGTTTTCTTTACTGGACACTTTATAAGGTACACATGTAATCAAATTAGATACAAAATCTTGTTTTTCAAAGAAAACAATGCTCTGTTTTTTTGGTTTTTTTTTTTGTGCATTACAATAACTTTATAAACAGACCAAACCGCACTTGTGTTGTCTATCCATCAACTTTGACAAGGTACCTTCTTTCTGGTCATACATTTTGTGTAAGGTGTATGCTGTCTGACACAAGCTATAATGCCACATTTCGCCTCAGGGATAAGTCATAGCAATCCAATACACCTCTATCGACAAATGAATACCTCTTTGACAGCATTCCATAGAAGCAAGCATTGTTATCCCTTTGGGAATAACTCTTATATTGGATAATGATGTGCAAGAGTAGAGATGTCCGATAATATCGTAAAAATTTAATATAGGAAATTATCGGTATCGTTTTTTATTTTTGTTTTTTTAATTTATTTTTTTAAATTAAATCAACATAAAAAAACACAAGATACACTTACAATTAGTGCACCAACCCCAAAAACCTCCCTCCCCCATTTACACTCATTCACACAAAAGGATTGTTTCTTTCTGTTATTAATATTCTGGTTCCTACATTATATATCAATACAGTCTGCAAGGGATATGTCATGTCTGTGTGATCATGTTTTGTTTTAGTCATGTTCGGTTTTGTTTTTGGACTTTTTGTGCACTTTTGTTTTGTTTTGTCACCATAGCAACCATTAGTTTTCACCTGTCACGTCACGCATCTGTTTCACGTTTTGAGTCACACACCTGCTTTCACTAATCATGTCTATAGTATTTAAGTTCATTGTTTTCAGTTTGTCGTTCTGGCGACATCTCACATTTATGCTCTGTACATTCCTGACACTTGTTTTCATGTCCATCCTTCATGCTGCTACTTTTGTCCAAGCCAAGTAAGTTTTTGTTTATTAATGCTATTTTCTTTTGGTTTCATTGTTTGTTCTCCGCCACTGTGCGCGCTTTTTTTTAATATATTAAATAAATCATGTACTTACATTCCCGTCTCGCCCGAGCCAACTTTCCGTTGCATTCCGGAAAAGCAAACACCCAGGACCAAGTCATGACAGGATACAGTCCGTAAGCACATATGATTGTGCGTGCTGCTGGTCCACTAATAGTACTAACCTTTAAAAGTTAATTTTACTAATTTTCATTAATTACTAGTTTCTATGTAACTGTTTTTATATTGTTTTACTTTCTTTTTTATTCAAGAAAATGTTTTTAATTTATTTATCTTATTTTATTTTATCTTTTTTTTTTAAAGTACCTTATCTTCACCATACCTGGTTGTCCAAATTAGGCATAATAATGTGTTAATTCCACGACTGTATATATCGGTTGATATATCGGTATCGGTAATTAAAGAGTTGGACAATATCGGAATATGGGATATCGGCAAAAAGCCATTATCGGACATCCCTATGCGAGACCACTGTTAGGATCCGCTGCCAGGATCATATTTCTGTTTGGGTTTTCGGGTCACGTGTGTTTTCTGTTAGTCTTGGACTCATTTTGTTCCTGTCTATGCACCTTTGAGTTGGTTACCATAGTTACATATTAATTCCACCTGCCGCTTGTGTTTCTGACGCGCACCTGTTGTAATCACTGACATTATTTAAGCCTGCCTTTTCCAGTCAGTCAGCCTGGTTTCTTTATTTGCGTCACGCGACTGCTACGTAAGTTTTTGCTTGTCTCCTAGCCCCTGCTAAGTGTCATAGTCTTTGCTAAGTTGTAGCCTTAGCTTCCGGTCCGCTCGGCACCTTTTCCAGTCGGTTTGTTTTCTGTTTTGTACCTGTTTTGTGTTGTTTTATTATTAAATGAAGTGTTACCTGCAAGTCCTGTCCGGATTCGTCCTTTGCATCTTGGGAGAACAAAACCCCGCATCATCATGCGCCCCGAACTTGACAACCACAGATTTTATGGAGTAAAAATCAGGCAGGTATCGCGATACCGTTACTTTGTGCAGACACACTTTGTGTCTGATAACATTTAAAAAGTACTGTAGTTTAAGTGTTGTTGCTCTTAGGGAATAATTTTCAAACGATATAAAATCAGAGAGCGAAACAAATGGTGGAGTTATTCAGCACTGAATGTGTTATCTTGTTTATACTCAACTCTGTATGTAATCTCAGGGCATTCAAAGAATCGCAACTGGACTGTTTGGTTGGTCTTGGAAGACGTTTCACCTTTCATCCTCAATTCATGCTCATAGACTTAGATTGGTCAGATGTAGTCGAGTGGCTGGTGCCAAACCCCCAAATGTTTACACTCCGAAACCAGGAGGGAGTACCTGGGCAAGGATGGTTTCGCCCTATCGTACTGAGAAAAACCCCCACTGTTTTTCAACACGAACTGATGAAACTGAGAGGTGAAACGTCTTCCAAGACATAGCAAACAGTCCAGTTGCGATCGATTGAATGCTCTGAGATTACAATGACCTGGGTGAATGAGAACATTCATAGACAACTCTGTATGTAGTGCCTCCAAATAGCCTACAATAAAAGGATACATAGACTTGCTGTTTTTTAATTTAATTTTAAATGCCAGTCACTTTCTTTAGGACACGACAGCCTGAATGACTGAGCACAGTGTGCAGGCGGAAGAAAAAGTAGTTCCCACCAACCACTCAATGCTATACTCACTTTACATTGTATTCCTGTTAATGATACACATCATCCCAAATAATTAAGGTATCAAAAGTATTGATATTTTGATTTGAGAATTGATATTTGTGCATAAAGATCTGGGGCCGTATTTATCAAGCGTCTTAGAGTGCCATTTTACTCTTAAGTCCTGAGAATTTGCGAAATTTAGTCCTACTCTCAAACTTAAGAATAAAAGCTATTTATCAACTTTCTTAAGTCTAAGAATCACTCCTACTCTCCACGATATTTAAGAGACCTTCAGAGGTGTCCGAAGTGGTTAGGAGTTACCAGCGGGGGATGGCACTGAGGCGAGAGAGACGTGCGCGAACGTTCAGGGAGCGGAAGGATGTCCTGGCTTTGTTTGATGACGAGCAGCTGATCAAACGGTATCGTTTAGACCAGGGGTCGGCAACCTTTACCAGTCAAAGAGCTATTTTGACCAGTTTCACAAATCAAAGAAATCAATGGGAGCCACAAAAATCTTTTGAAATTTAAAATGAAAGGACACTGCATACAAAGTTTTTTTTTGCTTTGTGTTATGTATAAACCAAGGGTCTCGAGTTTTGTATGAATGGCGCTTGACAGCGTCATACTTTTCAACCTCCCGATTTATCCAGCATACTACGAAATTCAGGGCAACTATTCTCTCGAACGTGCCGTGATGGTACAGCATTTAGCGCCCACTATATCCAGCGTGCCGGCCCAGCCACACGATATGGGACTTCTGCTTGCTCACGTAAATGACAACAAGGCATACTTGCTCAACAACCACACAGATTACACTGACGGTGGCGGTATAAACTTTAACACTCTTACTAATATGCGCCACACTGTGAACCCACATCAAACAAGAAAGAAAAACACATTTCGGGAGAACATCTGCACCGTAGCACAACATAAATACAACAGAACAAATACCCAGAATCCCATGCAGCCCTGACTCTTCCGGGCTACATTATACACCCCTGCTACCAAACCCCGCCCACCTCAACCGACGCACGGAGGGGGGGGGGGGCATGGTTTGGTGGGAGCAGGGGTGTACAATGTAGCCCGGAAGAGTCAGTGCTGCATGGGATTCTGGGTATTTGTTCTGTTGTGTTTATGTTGTGTTAAGGTGCAGATGTTCTCCCGAAATGTGTTTGTCATTCTTGTTTGGTTTTGGTTCAAAGTGTGGCGCATTATTAGTAAGAATGTTAAAGTTGTTTTATATAGCCACCGTCAGTGTAACCTGTGTGGCTGTTGAACAAGTATGCCTTGTTGTTACTCACGTGTGCAAGTAGAAGATGCATACAACAGAAGGCTGGGCTGGCACGCTGTTTGTACAGATTGTAGAGGGTGCTGAATGCTGTACCATCATGGCACGCCCTTATTATTATTATTATTATTAGGGTGAAAGTCTGAGAATATTAGTCCCGGGAGTTTTCTGCGAGAAGCACTGAAATCTGGAAATCTCCCGGGAAAATTGGGAGGGTCGGCAAGTATGCAGCTGAGCCGCATCAGAGTGATCAAAGAGCCGCATGCGGCTCCGGAGCCGCGGGTTGCCGACCCCTGGTTTAGACGGAGCGGGTATTATTTTTGTCACAGATTTCATAAGAACTAAAGGTCATCACAATGCTTCGATATCTCGCCACTGGGAAAATGCAACAGTGTAACGCTGATGATTTGGGGCCATCACAACCATCAGTAAGCAGAATTGTTATGGAAACAATAATGGCCCCTACTTCTCCTCCTCTCGCCAGTTTGGTTTTCTTTTCGATTCCATGTTGATTCCTGCATGTGGCTGCAGTGGGCTAGTATATATAGAGCCACCCACAACAGTTTCAAATTAGTTGCCTAATTAATGAATTGGAAAGAAAAGGAAACATTTATTTTTGATTCATTGCCAATATTGTTTGTTTGTTTTGTATTATTTTGTAGTTTATTGTCAAAATATACACTCCCATTGTCCACATAAATATTTCTAAGATATTTCTTTATTCTTAGACAAGGGATTCCCTTCCGTGATTGGTCATTTCTATGGACACAGAAATGACGTCAACTAAAATTCAGTTTACGGCACATAGTAATGTCGTAATTCAGCTCTGAGTGTGACACTTAAGACTCAGTCCTACACTTCGTTGAAAGTGTGAGTAAGACGCTTGATAACTAACTTTTAAGTGCAGCTTTCAGCGAAGAATTTCTTTACTCATCATTCGGTCACAAGATCATGGAAAGAAAAAAAATGTAAAAAGAAAAACAATTAATTAAATTGTTATATGTATCCAGTGATTATACTATAAAGTTATTTTCCATTTAACTTCACCAGTTTTAGATTATTTTTATTCAAAATCGCTGAATTTTCACATTTGCCGTTCAAATACGGAGAAGAGACGGTGCGGTGATCAGCAGCCAGTTGAGGCACGTCACTCAGTGCCTCAACATGGACGGACTCGGCTAACTGCTGGCCTGCTGTGCAGTGAGACCATATTGCTATATGAATTATATTATACATTTCCATAGTTTAGTTAGCTGAGGTATATAATGTACAGTGTATTTTGTCAACAACTGTATGTGTGTAAAGTATTTCTTGTGCTGAGCGATCATAAAACTGCTGCGAAGACGCACTGGCTGAGGCTCGCGTAACCCCGCCTCCTGGTGCCGGTTAAGGCACCTTCGCCGCAGAGTGCACCCCGCGACGGCAGCGCCACACCAACCAAAGCCCACACCCAAACCCTCCACGTGCAAGACCGAATCCACCCAAAAAAAGTCACTTAACAAGAAGCCAAAAAGTGCAAAAACAACATTGCTCGCGCCGGAGGAGCCGTGAACGACTGCAGGGACACAACATTAGGTACACCTGCAGACTGCAGCATGGATTTCATATTTCATTCATTCACAACTCCTCCAACACCAACACCACTGTTCCCGCACTTATAAGTAAAGGTAAGACCATAATAACGTTTTTTTTAATTAAATGTGCTTTTTTGTGTGCTACAGTTTGTATGTGTAAAGTTAAAATACCAATGATTGTCACACACACACTAGGTGTGGTGAAATTTGTCCTCTGCATTTGACCCATCCTCTTCTTCACCCCCTGGGAGGTGAGGGGAGCAGTGGGCAGCAGCGGCGCCGCGCCCGGGAATAATTGTTGGTGATTTAACTCCCAATTCCAAGCCTTGATGCTGAGTGCCAAGCAGGGAAGAATGCTGGTATGAGCTTTTAAACAAAACCCGTTAACTGCTGCCAATCAAATGGTGAATAAGATACTCTTTAGGGTTCATATGTTTGTAAATCTGACTGTGATGAAGTCAGTGCCTCACCAGTCATGAACCTCACCGCACGTCACTGGTCAACTCTTAGCAGACTTCTTAGGAGTAATTCTAAGACGCTTGATAAATACGGCCCCTGGTATCTGCGTTATCGATATTTCAGTCTCGATTCCGCACATCACTAATATTGGAGCTCACTCAATTGTTCAGGAGTTTAAAACATATCAAAAACAATGCTTCTTCAAAGTTAAATAATTTTGCTCACTTTTTTCATTAAATTACACAGCTTATTTCATTTTTTTATGCAATAAACACAATGTAAAAAAACAACAACACTAAACTATAATCCAAAAGTGTACAGTAACAAAAAAAGTAATTGATTTTACTACAATGTAGCAAGCATAAACATTGGAAATGTAATATATAGTGTATAAATAAAAGGTATTTTACTCAAAAAACAAAAACATTAGAAGTGAAGAATAAATAAAATGGTTATTTGACAGATACAGGTAAAAATGTCAACACTGAAAAGCAGCAAGTGTGAATACAAGAAAAAGTTGACCACATGTGTTGTGTAGATGATTATTTTCCAAAGAAATGGCAAAAGTGTTGCCCTTTCCCTTGTTACGTCAAGACCAAACGTCCCAAAAAAACTTCCCTTACCTTGAGTCGGGGTACTTGGTGAGGGTGGCCAGGCTGCTGGTGTACATGTGGCCGCCCACGTCGATGTGCACGGGCGCGTTGGCTTTGGTGAGCTGGGCCGGCAGAGGGATGCCCTGGGCGGCCAGGGGGGAGACCGGGGACCGGGTCAGAGAGAGCCGTGACATGCTTCGCCCCTCCTGGAAGCAAGTGTACAAAAAAGCCATAGGAGGATGAGGAGGGGGGACATATGAGGACGGATGAGCAAGACTGCAAATCAGCCGATATCCGTCCCGATCGCTATCGGATCGCGTCCATGACTGCCATGGTCGCATCCCTGCACGTATTGCTATACCACGGCGGCTCTAATTAAGTATGTTTGCATCTTTTTGGCTCAGCACCGGGGGCGAGGATAGGAGGAGGATGCTTATTAGAGGGAGAGACAGACAGACAGACAAGAGAGAGAAAGAGGGAGGGGATGCAAGGTGTCAGCCTCTAGGGGAATAAAACAAACTGCTGCTGCAATATTCTAATTAAAGGTCGCATTATGGGGGAGATGTGATGCACCCAGACACACCAGGCACCAATCTGAGAGGGATAGTGGGAGGAAATGGGGCGGTCTCCTCTTTCACACACACAAAAAAAGACCTAACATTTTTTTTTTACCTGCCCAAATCAACTGGAGGGAAAACTTATTAGCGCACACAATAACATGCATCGCCTTGATTGCCATCATAATATATACACAAATCAACTTTTCAAAACATCGTATTGTAACTTTTTCCATTATTACCTTTTTTTTTGTAGTTTGACTGGGAGAAACCATGAAAAGAAGTGAGTTTAGGGTACCAAGTGAGGTCCCTTTCTTGGCACTCGGGGTACATGCATGCTTAAAAAGAGTGGCTTGTTTACACTTTCAAAGCGATGCATTTATTATTACTATCACTGCTAATGCAGAGTACACGCATTTAAATGATTTTCAGTTGGCCATACCGATCGTAACAGTGTAATAACAGCTTATAACACGTCTATTATGGCCGCTTTTCCTTCCAGCGTGATATTGTAAAGCATATTGTCTAATAAAGTCCAACACAGTGGCTTGGTGAGTAATTTGCGGCGCCAGAGGCTGCAAGGTGGACCATGCAGGGTTATTGACAGCCACTAGATTGCCTAAATTAGGAGGTGGGGATGGTTCTGAAGGGGGACATTTTGGACTCAATGTGCTAAAAGGTCATTTTTTTTAATGGTTAATTGACACTGTTTTTTTTCTCCCTGCAGGCATGCATTACAATACAAAAAAAGTGCTACGATACTAGTTTTTTTATTTCATTCCCAGGGTGGTGGCATCATGTTCCTCTAATACGATTACATGAGGATGGGATTGTATTGCACATCCTGGAGAACTTTCCCCACTGCACTAATCCCCATCTTTCCCTTTCTGGAACAACCATAAGGATAGAAGTCGAATGCAAAACATCCAACCCTGCAGAATTAAAGCACGGTGCTTCTGCAGCATGCATGCAGAAAAATGCCCAACATGGCGTCTTGTTTGATGGTTTAAGCGGTGCAAAGGATGTCGTTCAAAAAAAAAAACGTATTTAGCATTTACCGTTTCAAACATGGTAAGGGAGTCCAAGATGGGAAATCCGGTGGTCTGCCTCCTCGCGTTTGCAAAAAAATAAAAAATAAATAAAAAAAAAACACAAAAATGATGTCAAATACTGGCTTGTGGGCGCACAAGTATATCGTCCAGGAGGGAGAAGGTGATAAACACACAAATTGTCCGCTCTATCCTGCACACACACACACACACACACGCGCTCACACACACGCACGTCTCCCCTTTTGAAAGTGTGATGCTCTCACGGCTGCTGTTCTCTCAGCAAGCAAGCAAAAAAAAAAAAAAAAAAAAAAAAAAAGGAGACGAAGAAGAAGAAGCGCACAGGAGGCGTCCTTGCTTACCTTGAACATCGATGAGATGATCTCCTCCTTTCCTTTCGCTTCCTTTCCTTACCCCCACCTTTCTCGCCTCTGCCCCGGGTTTGGACGCGCGTAAAACAAAAATTAGCGCGCTCCTTCGATCTTATTCCTCCTTTTTTTTTTTTTTTTTTTTTTTTTTTGGCGTGGGGTTCCTAAATGAAAGTGCTGCTGTGGTTTGTTAGTAGAAGAAACCCAACCATCTCCAAATAAGAGAGCTAAAAAAGACGACGAGAAGAAGAAGAAGAAGAAGAAGAATCTGGCTCCGGGCTGCCCAAGCGCCTCTGGGCCAGGGATTAGGCTACAATTAACTCAACTCCACTCTCCCGCCAAGGCAATTTTCTCAAGGAAGAAAAGCCTTCATATTCCTCCCCCCTCGCCCCCCCCTCTCTTTGCATCTCCTCCCTCCTTCTCCTCTTTTTCCCCCCCTCCAAACGATGCCTGCGCAGATATCTTACATATATTTACGCGCTGTTCCCAGGCTATAAAACTGAAGCAGCAGATGTTCTCCTTCACCAAAAGTTGCAGCTGCAAAGTCCAAAAGAGTGGATTATTTCACCCACAAAGATTTGTTTTTAAAAAATTTTTATGGTAATAGTTCCAAGTAGGCGTAAAAGAACTTGTGGAGAGAAGAAATGCATAGAAAAAAAAATCCGTCCTTACTTCGTCCCTCCTTTGCTGCTCTTTGCCTCAATGTCTGGAGCAAGCTGATGATGATGATGATGATGATGATGTTGCAAGGGCACACTTCCCGCAGGCCATCCGAATCAAATGACGTCCACGGACGTGCATGCACGCTGCAGCAGAAAGCAGCCCTCACAACCTGCCTGCAGCCAAATGCGCCATTTCAATTATAGCGCAGGGCTTAGATGGAGATATCTGGCCAAAACACACACACACACACACACATGCACACGTGCACGCGCGCACACACTCCTCACTCATGCTCAAAATGAAAGCAGACAGCCTCCAGACTTTTACAAAATAGGATTCATGAGCTGATTGTTGTCATTTTTCTCTCTTGTGTGTGTTTGTTAGTGTTTAAAAAAAAACCCAGCATCAAAGTGTGTTTGTGGTCTTATACAAAATAATGTATGGATGGCATTATCTAATGATTCGCATGTGTGCGTGTGTGTTTACCTGTAAATACCTGTGAATAATTGATGCAGCATTGGAAGCCCCAGTATTTACAAGTGGACGTTTCTTGATGTTTGGCGCCCACTAGTGTTAGAATGTTGTACTTCATCTTTTATAACTTGGATCTGTAGCTGCTGACAGAAGCAACATGTGTATTTGTCAGAGGTGGGACCAAGTCATTGTTTTGCAAGTCACAAGTAAGTCTCAAGTCTTTGCCCTCAAGTCCGAGTCAAGTCCCGAGTCAAGACAGGCAAGCCCCGAGTCAAGTCCAAAGTCAAGACTGGAAAGTCTCAAGTCAAGTCCTAAGTCCTGCATTTTGAGTTTCGAGTCCTTTCAAGTCCTTTTAACCACAGACTAATATATTAACACAGATTGTGTATGCTTTTCAAACGCTGTATTCATTTATTAAAACAAGTGCATTTTAAATTGCAGGAAAGAAAATTGTGCTGACATTGCACTTTATAATAGCACTATTAACCAGTCATTTTAAACATGAACTCATTCCTTTACAGAACAAACACATTGAAAAATAAAGTGCAAATGTACTTATTTGTACAAAAGTGTTAACATTGAAAAAACATGACATATACGTGAACATAACAAAAAAGTTGTACTTTTTATATGTCAGGGCCCTATGCTGCATTGCATTTGCAAAAGACCAAATTAGCCAAGAGTCTGTCAGTCATTTGTGCACGATGGGGGCGTAGTATGATGCCACCATGGCTGAAAACTCGCTCCACTGGAGCACTGGAGGCAGGCACTGCCAAGACTCTCATGGCCACTCGGAACAGTGAAGGAAGAGTCTTCATGTTCAATGCCCAGAACAAAAGGGGGGAGAGAGTTGTTTTGGGTTGGTGCACTACTTGTAAGTGTATCTTGTGTTTTTTATGTTGATTTAATAAAAAAAATAAAATAAAATAAAATAATTTCTTGTGCGGCCCGATACCAATCGATCCACGGACCAGTACCGGGCCGCGGCCCGGTGGTTGGGGACCACTGAGGTAAACAACCAACAGTATGTCAGAAAGCTAGCTAAAACGGTACACATATTCATAATATAGTATACATTTTAACTGACCTTTATTTTACTATTTTTGTCTTTTTTTAGGTGGCTAAAATACGCGGTGCTGCTGACCGCCGTCTAACGTTACGTGTGATATATTGACTAACGTAACCCTGCTTAAAAAAAATCACTGAACAAAAAGTATGAATAAGGTAGTGAACTGCAACAGATTCCCGTGTTTGCAATAACGTTATAACGTTAGCAGTGAGTTTACAGCCTCACTGATTTAACTACACAGCAAATAAAAGTCACGTTACTTAGCCAATAAACGTTATCTTTTATTCAAAACTTACCCTTCTTTGTGCAACTTCAAATGCCGGACGAAGTTGGAAGTTGTTGCCTCTCCATCAGCAATTCTCGAACCGCATGTGTTGCATACTGCAAACCGTTTTGTGTTGACCACCTCGTAATTTTTATACCCAAACAAAATTATTTTAGGTATCATTTTTTGTTCACTGGCGTGTGGTTTGGACATGTCTTCTTCCTTGGTTGTCCTGCAATTTGATTGGATGAATGCTGTGTGATGAAAACAAAGTAGATGTAATTTGATTGGCTGTTGTACTGAGAGCACACCAGCTGACACACGCAACGCTGATAGACAAGTACACAATGAAAAATACGGAGCGCTCCCGAATAACTTTTTCATCTTTGGGTTTTGGGGAAAGTAGCAAGTCATGTCAATTCAAAAGGCTCAAGTCCAAGTGAAGTCACAAGTCATTGATGTTAAAGTCTAAGTCGAGTTGCAAGTCTTTTTACATTTTGTCAAGTCGAGTCTAAAGTCATCAAATTCATGACTCGAGTCTGACTCGAGTCTGACTCGAGTCCAAGTCATGTGACTCGAGTCCACACCTCTGGTATTTGTTATGTCATTTCATATTTGGTGAGAATAAATACATACAATGCATAAGTATAAGTTCATATTGTACACATAATGTGATGAAAAAGTTGTTTCCTTGGGTTAGAATCAGATATAATTTAATAATCCCCGAGGGGAAATTAAAGGGGAACATTATCACAATTTCAGAATTGTTAAAACCATTAAAAATCAGTTCCCAGTGGCTTATTATCTTTTTCGAAGTTTTTAAATTTTTTTTACCCATCACGCAATACCCCTAAAAAAAGCTTCAAAGTGCCTGATTTTAACCACCCGTCCATTTTCCTGTGACGTCACATAGTGAAGCCAACACAAACAAACATGGCGGATAGAACAGCAAGCTATAGCGACATTAGCTCGGATTCAGACTCGGATTTCAGCGGCTTAAGCGATTCAACAGATTACGCCTGTATTGAAACGGATGGTTGTAGTGTGGAGGCAGGTAGCGAAAACCAAATTGAAGAAGAAACTGAAGCTATTGAGCCGTGTCGGTTTGAACCGTATGCAAGCGAAACCGACGAAAACGACACGACAGCCAGCGACACGGGAGAAAGCGAGGACGACTTCGGCGATCGCCTTCTAACCAACGATTGGTATGTGTTTGTTTGGCATTAAAGGAAACTAACAACTATGAACTAGGTTTACAGCATATGAAATACATTTGGCAACAACATGCACTTTGAGAGTGCAGACAGCCCAGTTTTCATCAATTGATATATTCTGGAGACATACCCTCATGTCAGCAGGCCAGGGAAGCTCGGGTCGATATTCTTCTCTTGATCATCTTCGGGACGGTGTGAGCCAAGACATCCAGGGGGTTTAGCTCGCTCGTCTGCGTGAACAAACTGCCGCCATTGCTTGCCGTGCTAGCGAGGTCCTTTGTCCCTGAATTGCTCACACACTCCGGCAGATTCAATGGGGGTCTGGCGGCAGATTTCTTTGACTTTATCGTTGGAAATGCATCTGCTTTGAGTGTCGCAGGATATCCACACATTCTTGCCATCTCTGTCGTAGCATAGCTTTCGTCGGTAAAGTGTGCGGAACAAACGTCCAATTTCTTGCCACTTTGGCATCTTTGGGCCACTGGTGCAACTTGAATCCGTCCCTGTTGGTGTTGTTACACCCTCCGACAACACACCGACGAGGCATGATGTCTCCAAGGTACGGAAAACAGTCGAAAAAAACGGAAAATAACAGAGCTGATTTGACTCGGTGTTTGAGAAAATGGCGGATTGCTTCCCGATGCGACGTCACATTGTGACGTCATCGCTCCGAGAGCGAATATTAGAAAGGCGTTTATTTCCCCAAAATTCACCCATTTAGAGTTCGGAAATCGGTTAAAAAAATATATGGTCATTTTTCTGCAACATCAAGGTATATATTGACGCTTACATAGGTCTGGTGATAATGTTCCCCTTTAAGGGGACGTTTTTTCTTTCTTGCCTCCTGTCTTTTCCTTGCTTGCTCTTTTTGTCTTGTCTTGTCTAAACTTTTTTTTGAAGCCTTTTTCTTTGCGCTGTCCTCCAAATCTAATCATCAGACATAGAATTGATTAGCTGGACTCTCGACTCAATTGACAAAATCTTTTCGACGAGGAAAATAGGTTCTGGGGAGCCTGGCTGCCCCGATAGAACCATTGCTGCGGGGTACGTGAGAGATTCCTGGGACAAATGGAGAATCATATGCCTCTCAGTCGTTTCCATCGAGGACGTGGAAGACATCTACCTATTTGGAACCATGATCACGGGGCACCTGCTGATTGGGCTGGGTATTGCTCTGGTGTATCGTCAAATTCGTAAGACGATGGCAGCCACTCGAGGAGCCCAAAGGCTGTTCGTCGCAATGGACAGATTGGGTCGTGCTGTGGGATCACAGTCTGGGACGATTTCTGAACTGAATCGCAAGATGGATCACATCATGGAGAAGCTTGCTGTAAAGGAAAAATTGGATATGAGAGCAGCCAGCATGGACGAGTAGAACAGGCAAGCCATTGTAATGCCTGCTCGAGAAAAAACAAAAATCCTTATCTACGATTTGACTCCCCCAAATGGCCTTGAGGACAAGAACAGGCTGTTCTGTAATCATCCCCTGAGGAATTTCAAAGATGGACGCTTTTGACCTCCCTCCATCCTCAATGACACGTGGAAGTCAAACTTTGCTTGCATAGCACGCAGACCGACACCAGGCAAATCAAATGAAATCAAATGTAAACAATCAAATGCAGATACTTTTTCTTATGCCTTCTGATCTCTCTCTCTCTCTCTCTCTCTCTGCCCACTACTTGCTGTCCATATCCTACCTAGTCAGACCTACACTGTTCCAATATCCATTTCTCTGTTCTCAATTGTTGATGACTGATGATAACAACCAAACCTAAGCCCCCCGCTCCCCTCCACACCCCGGATTGTAAATAATGTAAATAATTCAATGTGATTATCTTGTGTGATGACTGTATTATGATGATAGTATATATCTGATAGTATATATCTGTATCATGAATCAATTTAAGTGGACCCCGACTTAAACAAGTTGAAAAACTTATTGGGGTGTTACCATTTAGTGGTCAATTGTACGGAATATGTACTTCACTGTGCAACCTACTAATAAAAGTCTCAATCAATCAATCAAAAGGCCTATTAACACAACTCCACTACACTCAAAGACAATGGGCATATACACAAACACCCCCCCCCCCCCCCACCCCCACCCCCCACCCCCACCCCACGCCTTCACCACCGCTTGATTCCCCTTCGGGATTATGGACGGCTGAGTAGTGCTTTATAGCAGCAGGCCGACCTCCAGGGCCCCAACTCCCCCCCCCCCCCCCCCTGTTGCGAGTTGTTGTGATTATAAATGATAAATAATGTAACATGTTTATGTGTGCTCTGTGGCAAATTAGGTTTTATCCCTTGGACTCAGTCTGGACCCCCTCCCGAGGGTCCAGCCTTGGACTGATACTTTTTACTCTTCCCCCCTTTCCCAATATCACCTTTTTCCCACCTTTTTTAAGGAGCGCCGTAAGTGGCTGATCCGTTGGCGGTCCCGTCTTGTCTCCCTGTAACGTATGTCTGCTCTTAGTGGGACTGTGCCGAAAACGTAATTTCAGTTCTTATGTGTCTTGTACATGTTAAAGAATGGACAATAATAAAGCATCCTGAATCCTGAATATGTTCAGCACCATCCCATTTAAGAGTAGACAAACATTAATTTTAAAGTACCAATGATAGTCACACACACACTAGGTGTGGTGAAATTATCCAAGAACGTGTTGAGAGAAGAAATGCATAGAAAAATCCAAACCAAATCGTCCTTACTTCGTCCCTCCTTTGCTGCTCTTTGTCTCAATGTCTGGAGCAAGCTGTTCTAAAAGTGTCCACTGGATGTCACAAGAGCAATTCTGTTAGGACTAGCAAGAGGTACAAAGTAAAGTGTGGCTGCGGCTCCTCTCCCTCGACCCAAATGAAACTTAAAACCTGCCGTTTTATGTCTTCTGCGTCGAACACATCGTTATTTGTTACCTTTACTACCCCATAATGTCTCTGTCAAAAACGAAGAAACGTAACCCTTTTGAATAGTTTTTACCTCCGTTTCTTACGGCTTGTTGAGTTAGCACTGGATTGATACGTGGACATGACAAAGGAGGTATTTGATACCTGGAAGAGTTTACATGTTGTTGTTTTTTTGTTCAGTCCCAGAAAGACTGTGATTTAAAGTTTAATCCTGGTTTAGTCCAAGCTCATTCTGTTTTTGAAGCTGCAACAATTTCCTCAGAATCATTGGTACTTTAAATTTAACTTTATTTAAAAGGACAACCTCCCGGCGTGATGGACCGATGCACCACTTTCCTCTTGGGGGCGACACAGAGCCGTATGCATGACAACAACCTAATGTAAGGGCTCGTGCAAAGCCAACATATCAAGCGTGTAGCTTTCATTTTTAAGGAAACTTTTTAAAATGTTTTCCATTTTATAATTAGCCGAGAAATATGATGAACATTTCCAAGCATTTACAAGCACTTCACCCAAAATTCAAGCATTTCTCCATCCATCCATCCATCCATTTTCTACCGCTTGTCCGTTTCGGGGTCGCGGGGGGTGCTGGAGCCTATCTCAGCTGCATTCGGGTGGAAGGCGGGGTACACCCTGGACAAGTCGCCACCTCATCACAGGGCCAAAACAGATAGACAGACAACATTCACACTCACATTCACACACTAGGGCCGTTTTAGTGTTGCCAATCCACCTATCCCCAGGTGCGTGTTTTTGGCAGTGGGAGGAAGCCGGAGTACCCGCAGGGAACCCACGCAGTCACGGGGAGAACATGCAAACTCCACACAGAAAGATCCCGAGCCCGGGATTGAACCCAGGACTACTCAGGACCTCCGTATTGTGAGGCACATGCACTAACCCCTATTCCACCGTGCTGCCCTCAAGCATTTCTCAAACCTTGAAAACACAACATTAAAATCCAAACATTCTCTAGGTTTTTAAGCACCCGTACGAAACCCTGTAAGATGTTTTCCTGACATTTCAATGCGTTATAAAAAGAAAGGTAAAAATAAACTACGTCTGCAACATCCGTGTCAGTATTGGAGAAAGGTATGTACAAGTTTCACTTGCATCTTATTGCACATAACTGTGGTGCGTTCAAAGACCCTCGTATTGAAGTTAGAAACAGAGGCATCACTATGTTTTGAAGACGGGGGGGGACTTAACCCGTAGATGAGGCACAAATAATAATATAATCAAAGAAAAATATGTATCATTTGTGCTACTATCCACTGATGATAATCCGATGTGTATAAACTAATCTCTATTTTACAATTTGAAGTAAACATTTAGGGTAGTTGATTTAGATATGTTCAAGACACATCAATCCCATCTTTAAAAAGTCAAAAACCTCATGGGGATGTACGTTGCAAAACCAACTTTTCTTGCCGATTGGTACTTGTTTTTGTGTATTTGGGATCTGCATAAATCCTGAAAATGTGAACTCAAACCATGGAGGCATGGCAGAGATATTTATAAAACAATCTTGCTTTCCTTCATACTTCTTCCAAAAGAGACATTTAAAATTTGCACAAGTTACGCATTTTTCCCCAAGTGTGACGTCAGCGGGTATATCCATGTATGGTAGAAATGTACCCGCAGATCTTTGCATGAGTCCACCATTACAATCTGACGCTGTCGTCAATAAGCTCCTTCTTTTTTTCTATCCTCTTCTTGTGGGGCAGACTGGCTCGTACATGCACATGCATCCTCCATTGTTGCCATTTCTATGACAAAGTGACGTATAGTTCAAACTTATGTCTGTCTGTAGACTCGCTATGGAAGCGTTAAACTACAACCTGGCTGATGGGGAGAAGACGCAGTCGAAGTGGAGACAAGTAAATAAGATAACCCATAAAAACGGCGGATCCTGAAGAGAGGGCCAGGAAGCGGCTTGAAAACCGTCTGTAAAACATAATCTATGCAACATTTGACCAAAGAACCACCGTGACATGTAGACCACAAGGAAGTGTTTTAAATATATAATATGACCCCTTTGAGGTTTTTACATGCGTTTTAAAGAGATTTCAACCAATTCAGTGCAATAATGAATTTTTTGTGCATGTAAACATGTCAAGTGTGTGTATGAGGCGTTGACGTTGGGTTTAGGGTGGGATGGGGGATATTCAGGAGTACTTATGGGGGCCCAGAATTTATGATATTTAAATGTTTTTTTAAAAAGGCCACTACAAAATTTGCAGTATTCTCACACAGCACATTGCCACAGATGTTGCAAGTGTTGAGGGAGCATAGAGTAGACACTGTGTTACCCGGGATTTGCTCTAACATAATGCAATACAAAAATGTTTTTCGGAGAGTTTGGTAGACCAAGTGTAACCATACCAGCCCGGGACCTCCAGATCCTGCATCTTTACCTCCAAGATGGTCTGAGAGCAGCCACCCGGAAACAGTCGCTTTGCATAGCCAAAAAATGTCTGCCCAAACTGCCAGAAAGCGCCTCAGAGAAACTCATCTGCATGCTAGTTTATCATCACAACCGACTTGAGTGGGCTTATGCTCGCATTCGAGGTGTTCTCTTCGGGGATGAAGCCCGGTTTTCTCTGTACGCGGTTTGCTGATGTGGATCGAGGGATTTGTGGTGGCAGTGGGGTTATGATATAGACAGGCATATCTTACGGAGATTGAACACAAGTGCATTTTTTTGATGGTATTTTGATCCTACAGACATACTGTGAAGAGATCCCTGTTCATCCACAACCATCACCTCATGTTGCGTGGATCTGTACACAATTCCTGGAAGCTGAAAACATCCCAGTTCTTGCATGGCCACCATCTCATCTCAATTTTTGTTTCATCTGACATCACATGGACAAAGATAAGACCTTCTGGAGGAAAGTTCTGTGGTCAGATTAAACAAACATTGAGCTGTTTGGCCACAATACCCAGCAATATGTTTGGAGGAGAAAAGGTGAGGTCTTTAATACCAGGAACACCAATTCTACCGTCAAGCGTGGTGGTGGTAGTATTATACTCTGGGCCTGTTTTGCTGCCAATGGAACTGGTGCTTTACAGAGAGTAAATGGGACGGTGAAAAAGGAGGATTACCTCCAAATTATTCAGGACAACCTAAAATCATCAGCGCGGAGGTTGGGTCTTGGGCACAGTTGAGTGTTCCAACAGGACAATGACCCAAAAAGGAATGGCTAAATCAGGCTAGAATTAAGGTTTTAGAATGGCCTTCCCAAAGTCCTGACTTAAACGTGTGGACAATGCTGAAGAAATAAGTCCATGCCAGAAAACCAACAAATTTAGCTGAACTGCACCAAATTTGTCAAGAGGAGTGGTCAAAAATTCAACCAGAAGCTTGCCGATGGCTACCAAAAGCGCCTTATTGCAGGTAAACTTGCCAAGGGACATGTAACCAAATATTAACATTGCTGTATGTATACTTTTGACCCAGCAGATTTGGTCACATTTTCAGTAGATCATACTTGCCAACCCTCACGGATTTTCCGGGAGACTCCCGAAATTCAGCGCCTCTCCCGAAAACCTCCCGGGACAGATTTTCTCCCAAAAATCTCCCGAAATCCATGCGGACCTGAGTGACGTGTCGACAGCCTGTTTTCACGTCCGCTTTCCCACAATATAAACAGCGTGCCTGCCCAATCACGTTACAAGTGTAAAATGATCGAGGGCGAGTTCTTGGTTTCTAATGTGGGTTTATTGTTAGGCAGTTTCATCAACGTCCTCCCAGCGCGGCAACAACACACAACAACAGCAGTCACGTTTTCGTCTACCGTAAAGCAGTTCGTCTGCCGTAAACATCAATGTTGTGACACTCTTAAACAAGACAATACTGCCATCTACTGTACATGCATATGTGACACTAACATCTACGGCTTTTAGAGAGTGCAGTGCACAACTGCGCACACAACAAGGAGACGAAGCAGAATGCATCATCAGAGAGGGTGTTCAGCATGGTTAGAAAAATAGTGACAAATAGAACAAGGATGGACAATTCAACCCTTAACTCAACAATGAGTAGATGAGTGTTATGTGTGTGTATATGTGTAAATAAATGAACACTGAAATTCAAGTATTTCTCTTATATATATATATATATATATATATATATATATATATATATATATATATATATATATATATATACATATATATATATATATATCATCAGAGAGGGTGTTCAGCATGGTTAGAAAAATAGTGACAAATAGAACAAGGATGGACAATTCACCCCTTAACTCAACAATGAGTAGATGAGTGTTATGTGTGTGTATATGTGTAAATAAATGAACACTGAAATTCAAGTATTTCTCTTATTATATATATATATATATATATATATATATATATATATATATATATATATATATATATATATATATATATATATATATACACATATATATACATATATACATATATATATATATATATATATGTATATATATATATATATATTTATACATACATATATATATATATATATATATATATAATAAAATAAATAAATAAATAAATATATATATATATATATATATATATATATATATATATATATATATATATATATATATATATATATATATATATATATATATATATATATATATATATATATATATATATATAGCTAGAATTCACTGAAAGTCAAGTATTTCTTATATATAACCTCCCGAAATCGGAGGTCTCAAGGTTGGCAAGTATGCAGTAGACCCATAATAAATTCATGACCTCGTGACCTTCGATCCCTCAGGCTGTACTGCATCAACAAGCGACATCAGTGTGTAAAGGATATTACCACATGGGCTCAGGAACACTTCAGAAACCCACTGTCAGTAACTACAGTTGGTCGCTACATCTGTAAGTGCAAGTTAAAACTCTCCTATGCAAGGCGAAAATCGTTTATCAACAACACCCAGAAACGCCCTCGGCTTCGCTGGGCCTGAGCTCATCTAAGATGGACTGGTACAAAGTGGAAAAGTGTTCTGTGGTCTGACGTGTCCACATTTCAAATTGTTTTTGGAAACTGTGGACGTCATGTCCTCCGGACCAAAGAGGAAAAGAACCATCCGGATTGTTATAGGCGCAAAGTTGAAAAGCCAGCATCTGTGATGGTATGGGGGTGCATTAGTGCCCAAGACATGGGTAACTTACACATCTGTGAAGGCACCATTAATGCTGAAAGGTACATACAGGTTTTGGAGCAACATATGTTGCCATCCAAGCAACGTTACCACGAACGCCCCTGCTTATTTCAGCAAGACAATGCCAAGCCACGTGTTACATCAACATGGCTTCATGGTAAAAGAGTGCGGGTACTAGACTGGCCTGCCTGTAGTCCAGACCTGTCTCCCATTGAAAATATGTGGCGCATTATGAAGCCTAAAATACCACAACGGAGACCCCCGGACTGTTGAACAACTTAAGCTGTACATCAAGCAAGAATGGGAAAGAATACCACCTCAAAAATGTGTCTCCTCAGTTCCCAAACGTTTACTGAGTGTTGTTAAAAGGAAAGGCCATGCAACACAGTGGTGAACATGCCCTTTCCCAACTACTTTGGCACGTTTTGCAGCCATGAAATTCTAAGTTAATTATTATTTTCAAAAAAACCCATCAAATATCTTGTCTTTGTAGTGCATTCAATTGAATATGGGTTGAAAAGGATTTGCAAATCATTGTATTCCATTTATATTTACATCTAACACAATTTCCCAACTCATATGGAAACGGGGTTTGTACTTACAGCATGTATATAAAACCTAATGGAGGTGTTTGGATGTTTTTAAGGACTTTATAGGCAGGAAAAAACAGCTCTAATAGGCTCCATTGTAAGCTGACTTTTATTTACTAGTTAGTAAAAATGACTAATGATCTACTGCTAACGATGGATTCTGATGCGTCATCTATGTTGCTGCTTCTTGATCTTAGCGCTGCTTTCGATACCGTCGATCATAATATTTTATTAGAGCGTATCAAAACACGTATTGGTATGTCAGACTTAGCCTTGTCGTGGTTTAACTCTTATCTTACTGACAGGATGCAATGCGTCTCCCATAATAATGTGACCTCGGACTATGTTAAGGTAACGTGCGGAGTTCCTCAGGGTTCGGTTCTTGGCCCTGCACTCTTTAGCATTTACATGCTGCCGCTAGGCGACATCATACGCAAATACGGTGTTAGCTTTCATTGCTATGCTGATGACAGCCAACTCTACATGCCCCTAAAGCTGACCAACACGCCGGATTGTAGTCAGCTGGAGGCGTGTCTTAATGAAATTAAACAATGGATGTCCGCTAACTTCTTGCAACTCAACGCCAAGAAAACGGAAATGCTGATTATCGGTCCTGCTAAACACCGACATTTATTTAATAATACCACCTTAACATTTGACAACCAAACAATTACACAAGGCGAATCAGTAAAGAATCTGGGTATTATCTTCCACCCAACTCTCTCCTTTGAATCACACATTAAGAGTGTTACTAAAACGGCCTTCTTTCATCTCCGTAATATCGCTAAAATTCGTTCTATTTTGTCCACTAGCGACGCTGAGATCATTATTCATGCGTTCGTTACGTCTCGTCTCGACTACTGTAACGTATTATTTTCGGGTCTCCCTATGTCTAGCATTAAAAGACTACAGTTGGTACAAAATGCGGCTGCTAGACTTTTGACAAGAAGAAGAAAGTTTGATCATATTACGCCTATACTGGCTCACCTGCACTGGCTTCCTGTGCACTTAAGATGTGACTTTAAGGTTTTACTACTTACGTATAAAATACTACACGGTCTAGCTCCGTCCTATCTTGTCGATTGCATTGTACCATATGTCCCGGCAAGAAATCTGCGTTCAAAGAACTCCGGCTTATTAGTGATTCCCAGAGCCCAAAAAAAGTCTGCGGGCTATAGAGCGTTTTCTATTGGGGCTCCAGTACTATGGAATGCCCTCCCGGTAACAATTAGAGATGCTACCTCAGTAGAAGCATTTAAGTCCCATCTTAAAACTCATTTGTATACTCTAGCCTTTTAATAGCCCCCCTGTTGGACCAGTTGATCTGCCGTTTCTTTTCTTTTCTCCTCTGCTCCCCTTTTCCTTGAGGGGGGGGGGCACAGGTCCGGTGGCCATGGATGAAGTGCTGGCTGTCCAGAGTCGGGACCCGGGGTGGACCGCTCGCCTGTGCATCGGCTGGGAACATCTCTACGCTGCTGACCTGTCTCCGCTCGGGATGGTGTCCTGCTGGCCCCACTATGGACTGGACTCTTACTATTATGTTGGATCCACTATGGACTGGACTCTCACAATATTATGTCAGACCCACTCGACATCCATTGCTTTCGGTCTCCCCTAGAGGGGGGGGGGTTACCCACATATGCGGTCCTCTCCAAGGTTTCTCATAGTCATTAACATCGACGTCCCACTGGGGTGAGTTTTTCCTTGCCCGTATGTGGGCTTTGTACCGAGGATGTCGTTGTGGCTTGTGCAGCCCTTTGAGACACTTGTGATTTAGGGCTATATAAATAAAGATTGATTGATTGATTGAGAATGCATAAAAAAATATGTACATCCGTCGTCATGTCTTTCATAAGGATTGTGAACGATAAGCAAAATTCCAAAAAAGTGCAGTTCCCCTTTAAGGGACAAGACACCATACTGTACAATTCAATGGACCTACACGCTTTGGCTGGACTTTTTTAAAGAGGTAATGAAGTGATAACGCGGGCGATATTTGACAGCAGGACTGGTGGGAGTGCGGGAATGCATCTCTCCTTGAAGCGGGCCAAGTCTTGGTAATTAGACCCCAGTGCGCCCCACAACACCCCCCCTCCAAATCTCCCTCTGGCACAGATTTGTTGTTTCCAGAGGTACAAACTGGAGGGATGGAAAGGAGGATTTTTTTTTTTTTTCTCATTAAAAGGATACAAGCCTGCAGTTAGTTCAATTACATGTCGTGGGCCTATGCAGGGATGTTGTAAATTTAAAGATTTAAATAGCTTACAAACTCGCTTGAGGCCCCATCAGTTAATTTCCTTAATTTATGGATTTTAGCTGCGGTGTCAATGTGAAGGAGAAGAAAAAAGAAGAAGAAGAAGAAGTAGGTCGTGTGCAGCATGAGTCACCAAAAGGTAAGCAAAAGCACCAATCACGTTATTGATAAGTCTTTAAAAGGATCATTTTCCCATGTTTGCAAAGCAGCACATTTCAAAGTCCCCTTCAAGCATTAATGAAGCCAGTGAATTAATGCATGCCCCCTATATAAAAATAATATCTTTGCCTCGGGGCAGCAAAGCAGGTGCTGTTAATGTGGCCTCCAGTACCGCTATAAAGGAGGACATTAATGTGTCCTCACCATCTTTGTCTTGCTACTGCAGGTACAGTGAATTATGGCCGAGATTTACGGCTTTTTGAGAACCAAACGGATATTAAATTGCATGTACTAGGGCTGTGAATCTTTGGGTGTCCCACGATTCGATTCAATATCGATTCTTGGGGTCACGATTCGATTCAAAATCGATTTTTTTTTTTCAATTCAACACGATTCTCGATTCAAAAACGTTTTTTCCCCCGATTCAAAAACGATTCTCTATTCATTCAATACATAGGATTTCATCAGGATCGACCCCAGTCTACCAGTAGATTTTTGTAAAAAGCTTTTATAATTGTAAAGGACAATGTTTTATCAACTGATTGCAATCATGTAAATTTGTTTGAACTATTAAATGAACCAAAAATATGACTTATTTTATCTTTGTGAAAATATTGGACACAGTGTGTTGTCAAGCTTATGAAATGCGATGCAAGTGTAAGCCACTGTGAATCCCATGGTCCGTAAACCAGGCACGGGTAGATTTTGCGCTGTGTGCAGGCGCCAAGTCCTGTTGGAACTTGAAATCTCAATTTCCATAGAGCAGGTCAGCAGCAGGAAGCATGAAGTGCTCTAAAACTTGCTGGTAGACGGCTGCGTTGACCCTGGATCTCAGGAAACAGAGTGGACCGACACCAGCAGATGACATGGCACCCCAAACCATCACTGATGGTGGAAACTTTACACTAGACTTCAGGCAACGTGGATCCTGTGCCTCTCCTGTCTTCCTCCAGACTCTGGGACCTCGATTTCCAAAGGAAATGCAAAATTTGCATGGTTGGGTGATGGTTTGGGGTGCCATGTCATCTGCTGGTGTCGGTCCACTCTGTTTCCTGAGATCCAGGGTCAACGCAGCCGTCTACCAGCAAGTTTTAGAGCACTTCATGCTTCCTGCTGCTGACCTGCTCTATGGAGATGGAGATTTCAAGTTCCAACAGGACTTGGCGCCTGCACACAGCGCAAAATCTACCCGTGCCTGGTTTACGGACCATGGTATTTCTGTTCTAAATTGGCCCGCCAACTCCCCTGACCTTAGCCCCATAGAAAATCTGTGGGGTATTGTGAAAAGGAAGATGCAGAATGCCAGACCCAAAAACGCAGAAGAGTTGAAGGCCACTATCAGAGCAACCTGGGCTCTCATAACACCTGAGCAGTGCCAGAAACACATCGACTCCATGCCACGCCGCATTAACGCAGTAATTGAGGCAAAAGGAGCTCCAACCAAGTATTGAGTATTGTACATGCTCATATTTTTCATTTTCATATTTTCAGTTGGCCAACATTTCTAAAAATCCCTTTTTTGTATTAGCCTTAAGTAATATTCTAATTTTGTGACACACGGAATTTTGGATTTTCATTTGTTGCCACTTCAAATCATCAAAATTAAATGAAATAAACATTTGAATGCATCAGTCTGTGTGCAATGAATAAATATAATGTACAAGTTACACCTTTTGAATGCAATTACTGAAATAAATCAAGTTTTTCAAAATATTCTAATTTACTGGCTTTTACCTGTATATATATATGAAATACTTGACTTGGTGAATTCTAGTTGTCCTCCTCCCCTCTTAACCACGCCCCCAAGCACGCCCTGCCCCACCCCCGACCACCACCCCCACCCCCTACCTCCCGAAATCGGAGGTCTCAAGGTTGGCAAGTATGCTAATATTGATACTGTTGTTGATAATATTCATTTTTGTTTCGCTACTTTTGGTTTGTTCTGTTTTGTGTTTGTGTGTCCTCTCAATTGCTCTGTTTATTGCAGTTCTGAGTTAAAAGTTAAAGTTAAAGTACCACTGATTGTCACACACACATTAGGTGTGGCGAAATTATTCTCTGCATTTGACCCATCACCCTTGATCACCCCCTGGGAGGTGAGGGGAGCAGTGAGCAGCAGCGGTGGCTGTGCCCGGGAATCATTTTTGGTGATTTAACCCCCTCTGTACCGAGGATGTCGTTGTGGCTTGTGCAGCCCTTTGAGACACTTGTGATTTAGGGCTGTATAAATAAACATTGATTGATTGATTGATTGAATTCCAACCCTTGATGCTGAGTGCCAAGCAGGGAGGTAATGGCTCCCATTTTTATAGTCTTTGGTATAACTCGGTCGGGGTTTGAACTCACGACCTACCGATCTCAGGGAGAACACTCTAACCCAGGGGTCGGCAACCCAAAATGTTGAAAGAGCCATACTGGACCAAAAATACAAAAAAAAATCTGTCTGGAGCCGCAAAAAATTAAAAGCCATATTACATACAGATAGTGTGTCATGAGATATAAATTGAATTAAGAGGACTTAAAGGAAACTAAATGACCTCAAACATAGCTACAAATGAGGCATTATGATGCAATATGTACATATAGCTAGCCTAAATAGCATGTTAGCATCGATTAGCTTGCAGTCATGCAGTGACCAAATATGTCTGATTAGCACTCCAACAAGTCAATAACATCAACAAAACTCACCTTTCATGCACAACCTTAAAAGTTTGGTGGACAAAATGAGACAGAAAAAGAAGTGGCATAAAACACGTCCTAGAAAGTTATACATGTAAACAAACTACGGTGAGTTCAAGGACCGCCAAAATTAGTAGGACAAAACGGCACTCGCCAAATACTCGAATCAGTGAAGCATGTTTAATATAAACAGTGTGCTTTATAACAATTAGGGAGGTTTGTGTCATGTTTGTCCTCCTACAGAAACCATACTAAAACAAAAAATAGATTGTTTTCCCCTCATCTTTTTCCATTTTTCATACATTTCTGAAAAAGCTCCAGAGAGCCACTAGGGCGGCGCTAAAGAGGCTCTAGAGCCGCGGGTTGCCGACCCCTGCTCTAACCACTAGGCCACTAAGCAGGTTGTGTTGCTGGGTCGGGTTTGGTTTTGGAATTGGATTGCATTGTTATGGTATTGCTGTGTATTGTTTTGTTGGATTGATTCATTTATTTAAAAAAAAAAAAAAATTGAATAAATAAATAAATATAAAATAAAAATCGATCTTTTAAAAATGAGAATCGATTCTGAATCGCACAATGTGAGAATCACGATTCGAATTCGAATCGATTTTTTCCCACACCCCTAAAGAGTACTGTGAAAAAGTCTCATTTTATCTGTTTTTTTTTGCATTTGACATCATAAAACAGTAAATAGCAGCATGCGTCTCTAATTGTATTAAGTTGGGTTCCATTTTATACGGCGAGAGAGATTCACTTTGGTAACGCTGTTGTGCAATTTGCCCTAATATTGTATAATTTTGTCTTAATTAAATGAATGTCACGGCCTGCTGTACAAGTGTCAAAATTAAGTTTCCAGGCTGCCCTTGGCCTGGAAAACGTTGAAGAACCCTGCTTTAAAATGTTACCTTGTTGTATGCGATATATGACAAACACAGCTCATTAGCATTAAAGCTACAGGCATACTTCAAATAGCCTACACTACCGTAGGACCTTTGTCATCCTATTCCTAATTGTTTTCAAAAAATAAAATGAAACAGGAGTATTATCTAGAAAATGTTGCCATCAGATGAGCACTCCCCTCAGGCCATGTGGAGAGAGTTGGAAGGGAACACCAAGAACACGCGTCTAATATTATTATTATTTTTTTAGTTTTAAGTCAATGTGCGTGCCTGCTGGAGACTGTCTGCTTTACTCTTGCAGCCATTTGACATTCTGCTTGATGTCGGCGTGCAGCGACAGTTATTGTTCGCAACCTCCGAGAGGCAGCGGGGGTAATAAGGTGTCACTTTATTAATAGAGCCGGTTTGCGTGTGTGAATGTGTGTGTGAGTGTGTCTTTGGGGGAGGGCTAGGGGGGAGCTTATTTTGCACAAAAACAGCCAGCAAGCAAAAAGCAGGATTCCCCTCAAGTGCTCCAAGTTGGCAATTATATAAATATATATTTTTTAAAGACGCACAAAGAGTGTTGCTAATTTGAGGCAGGTAGAAGTGCAATGACCCTGGTGCTTGTCAACTTGATCTGCTTCAGGTCTATTATGGGATTGACAAAGACACTTAAAGACAGCAGGAAAAAACGCCGAATGCCTGAAACATAGTCTTGTATTTTTGGACCCCGTCGTCTTCCTTTGTAGGGTACACTTGAATGTTATATTTTTCTATGCATGAAAAGGTGAACTCATTAGTACTTTTACTTCTGCATCATCATTATTATAATCATACCAGTCATAACTATTGTTTCAAAAAACAAATACGCTGGCAGTTTCAGGACAATATTTTTGGTAGCAAAAAAATACACACATCCGAATCGCGATTCTTTTTCATCACGATTCCAAATCGATTCATAATTTTCAAATAACAAATTTAAATAAATGTAATAATTAATTAATAAAAACACATTTTATATATATATATATATATATATATATATATATATATATATATATATATGTATATATATATATATATATATATATATACATATATATACATACATACATACATACATATATATATATATATATATATACATACACATATATATATATACATATATATATATACATATATATATATATATATATATGGTATTTACCGTGATGACGGACTGGCAGTGTGTCGCGCCTCGCCAAGGAGCAGCGAGAATACCAAGAAGCGCATATGCCAAATTTTCAAAGAGAACGGCCTACGGATCACGATTGAAGCCAACAAGCAAACCGTCAACTTCCTTGACGTCACTTTCAACCTGAGAAATAACAGCTACCAACCATTCACGAAACCCAACACAACACTCCAATACGTGCACCATGACAGCAACCACCCACCCACCACCACGAAAAGAATACCTACCGGAATCAATAAAAGGCTATCGATGCTGTCATCTAGCAAAGCTGAATTTGACCAAGCAACCCCCCCGTACCAAAAAGCCCTTGATGAAAGCGGATACAATTTCACCCTCACCTATGAACCCACGCCAGGAAACCAGCCAAAAAAGAACAGAAAACGGAACGACATCATCTGGTACAACCCCCCATACAGCAAAAACGTCTCAACGAACATTGGACACAAATTCCTCAATCTGATTGACAAACACTTTCCCAAAGACAACATCCTAAGAAAAGTATTCAACAAGAACAACATTAAATTGAGCTACAGCTGCATGAACAATATACGACAAATCATCTCAAACCACAACAAAACAATTGCAAATGAGCCGTCGGCCCTCAGACAGAGCGACTCCAAAACCAACAAAGGATGTAATTGTCGAAAGAAACCTGATTGCCCTCTCAACGGGGGGTGCTTACAAACATCAGTTGTCTACCAATCTAAGGTAATACGCAAGGACATTAACACATCCGACACATATGTAGGATTAACCGAGGGAGAATTCAAAACCAGATGGAACAATCACAAGGCTTCTTTCAGGAACAAAAACCTGCGAAATGCCACAGAACTCAGCAAACACATTTGGGGCCTCAAAGACAATAATGTTGAATATTCAATAACATGGCAAATTCTTGCATCCAGCACACCTTACAATAGTGGTAATAAAAGATGCAACCTATGCTTGAAAGAGAAACTGTTTATTATTTACCGTCCAGACCTGTCATCCCTCAACAAGCGCAGCGAAATTGTAACAACATGCCGCCATAGACGGAAACACCTCCTAGGTAACACATGAGCCAATCACCACGCCCCTAGGCCAGCCTGTACCCACCCACTCTGTGCCCTATATAAACCATGGTATGCAAATGCTCCCATTAAAATCTCCTGACGATTGAGGGTACCCCCCCTCATGAAACAGGCCTGTAGAGATGAAATAGTCTTGTGATTTTTTCCCACACATACATATATATATATATATATATATATATATATATATATATATATATATATATATATATATATATATATATATATATATATATATATATATATATACACACTCTCTATGAAACCAGAATAAGCTTTTTTAACCTGTAAACTGTTTTGAAAAAGTTTCATCATAATTACTATATCAAATAATACATTGTGAGAATCGGTTTGAATCGGTTTGAATCGAGAATCGTGTTGACTCGAGAATAGACTCTGAATTGAATCGTCACCCCAGGATTTGGAATCGGACCAAATTTTTAGGTTCCCGAAGATTCACACCCCTAAAAGTTGGCATAATTAGTAGGGTTGTGAATCTTTGGGCACTGTGTGATTCGATTCGATTCGATTCTTGGGGGTAACGATTCGATTCAGAATCGATTCTGAATCCAAAATATCCATACTTTTTAATAATATTGGGTGCCAGTTCTATGATTACCTACATTCCTTCATTAAATTGCTAAACAGCTGTGATACATTTCTATATCACTTATAAGAAAACTGGTTTTGTTTAATAAAAAATTCTACCCAAACATCTAATAAAGTCAAATACAAATAAGGCAACAAGAGAAGTATCCCACACTTTTTTTTAAAGGAAATCTGTACAGATCTGGCCATCTCCATCAACAATGTGATTTCCCTGAGTAGCAAGACAGGACAGATTAAAAAAGTTAATAATAATGATACTTTTTTTTTTTTAATCTATTTTTTTGGAAGCAATTAAGAAGCGTTATAAATAAGAATCGCGATTCATTAAAATATTTTTTTTTGACAACCAATTACGGTCTTGGTATAAGACAAACACTTAAATTTATATTTTTTAAATAATATAAAAATAAATGAAATAATTAAATTAATAAAGACAATTAAATGATAAGTGGAGGAGTTCAAGTACCTCGAAGTCTTGTTCACGAGTGAGGGAAGAGTGGATCGTGAGATGGACAGGCGGATCGGTGCGGCGTCTTCAGTAATGCGGACCCTGTATCGATCCGTTGTGGTGAAGAAGGAGCTGAGCCGGAAGGCAAAGCTCTCAATTTACCGGTCGATCTACGTTCCCATCCTCACCTATGGTCATGAGCTTTGGGTTATGACCGAAAGGACAAGATCACGGGTACAAGCGGCCGAAATGAGTTTCCTCCGCCGGGTGGCGGGGCTCTCCCTTAGAGATAGGGTGAGAAGCTCTGTCATCCGGGGGGAGCTCAAAGTAAAGCCGCTGCTCCTCCGCATCGAGAGGAGCCAGATGAGGTGGTTCGGGCATCTGGTCAGGATGCCACCCGAGCGCCTCCCTAAGGAGGTGTTTAGGGCATGTCCGACCGGTAGGAGGCCACGAGGAAGACCCAGGACACGTTGGGAAGACTATGTCTCCCGGCTGGCCTGGGAACGCCTCGGGATCCCCCGGGAGGAGCTGGACGAAGTGGCTGGGGAGAGGGAAGTCTGGGCTTCCCTGCTTAGGCTGCTGCCCCCGCGACCCGACCTCGGATAAGCGGAAGAAGATGGATGGATGGATGGAATTAAATGATAAATGATAAATGGGTTGTACTTGTATAGCGCTTTTCTACCTTCAAGGTACTCAAAGCGCTTTGACACTACTTCCACATTTACCCATTCACACACACATTCACACACTGATGGAGGGAGCTGCCATGCAAGGCGCTAACCAGCACCCATCAGTAGCAAGGGTGAAGTGTCTTGCTCAGGACACAACGGACATGACGAGGTTGGCACTAGGTGGGGATTGAACCAGGGACCCTCGGGTTGCGCACGGCCATTCTTCCACTGCGCCACGCCGTTAAATGATCAAAATAGGCTATTTGGGGGCGTGGCGCAGTGGAAGAATGGCCGTGCGCGACCCGAGGGTCCCTGGTTCAATCCCCACCTAGTACCAACCTCGTCATGTCCGTTGTGTCCTGAGCAAGACACTTCACCCTTGCTCCTGATGGCTGCTGGTTAGCGCCTTGCATGGCAGCTCCCTCCATCAGTGTGTGAATGGGTAAATGTGGAAGTAGTGTCAAAGCGCTTTGAGTACCTTGAAGGTAGAAAAGCGCTATACAAGTATAACCCATTTATCATTTATCATTTATATATATATATACACAGGTAAAAGCCAGTAAATTAGAATATTTTGAAAAACTTGATTTATTTCAGTAATTGCATTCAAAAGGTGTAACTTGTACATTATATTTATTCATTGCACACAGACTGATGCATTCAAATGTTTATTTCATTTAATTTTGATGATTTGAAGTGGCAACAAATGAAAATCCAAATTCCGTGTGTCACAAAATTAGATTACTTAAGGCTAATACAAAAAAGGGATTTTTAGAAATGTTGGCCAACTGAAAAGTATGAAAATGAAAAATATGAGCATGTACAATACTCAATACTTGGTTGGAGCTCCTTTTGCCTCAATTACTGCGTTAATGCGGCGTGGCATGGAGTCGATGAGTTTCTGGCACTGCTCAGGTGTTATGAGAGCCCAGGTTGCTCTGATAGTGGCCTTCAACTCTTCTGCGTTTTTGGGTCTGGCATTCTGCATCTTCCTTTTCACAATACCCCACAGATTTTCTATGGGGCTAAGGTCAGGGGAGTTGGCGGGCCAATTTAGAACAGAAATACCATGGTCTGTAAACCAGGCACGGGTAGATTTTGCGCAGTGTGCAGGCGCCAAGTCCTGTTGGAACTTGAAATCTCCATCTCCATAGAGCAGGTCAGCAGCAGGAAGCATGAAGTGCTCTAAAACTTGCTGGTAGACTGCTGCGTTGACCCTGGATCTCAGGAAACAGAGTGGACCGACACCAGCAGATGACATGGCACCCCAAACCATCACCCAACCATGCAAATTTTGCATTTCCTTTGGAAATCGAGGTCCCAGAGTCTGGAGGAAGACAGGAGAGGCACAGGATCCACTTTGCCTGAAGTCTAGTGTAAAGTTTCCACCATCAGTGATGGTTTGGGGTGCCATGTCATCTGCTGGTGTCGGTCCACTCTGTTTCCTGAGATCCAGGGTCAACGCAGCCGTCTACCAGCAAGTTTTAGAGCACTTCATGCTTCCTGCTGCTGACCTGCTCTATGGAGATGGAGATTTCAAGTTCCAACAGGACTTGGCGCCTGCACACAGCGCAAAATCTACCCGTGCCTGGTTTACGGACCATGGTATTTCTGTTCTAAATTGGCCCGCCAACTCCCCTGACCTTAGCCCCATAGAAAATCTGTGGGGTATTGTGAAAAGGAAGATGCAGAATGCCAGACCCAAAAACGCAGAAGAGTTGAAGGCCACTATCAGAGCAACCTGGGCTCTCATAACACCTGAGCAGTGCCAGAAACTCATCGACTCCATGCCACGCCGCATTAACGCAGTAATTGAGGCAAAAGGAGCTCCAACCAAGTATTGAGTATTGTACATGCTCATATTTTTCATTTTCATACTTTTCAGTTGGCCAACATTTCTAAAAATCCCTTTTTTGTATTAGCCTTAAGTAATATTCTAATTTTGTGACACACGGAATTTTGGATATTCATTTGTTGCCACTTCAAATCATCAAAATTAAATGAAATAAACATTTGAATGCATCAGTCTGTGTGCAATGAATAAATACAATGTACAAGTTACACCTTTTGAATGCAATTACTGAAATAAATCAAGTTTTTCAAAATATTCTAATTTACTGGCTTTTACCTGTATATATATATATATATATATATATATATATATATATATATATATATATATATATATATATATATATATATATAAGAAATACTTGACTTTCAGTGAATTCTAGCTATATATATATATATATGTATATATATATATTTATTTTATCATATATATATATATATATATATATATATATATATATATATATATATATATATATATAAATAAAAGAAATACTTGAATTTCAGTGTTCATTTATTTACTCATATACACACACATAACACTCATCTACTCATTGTTGAGTTTAGAGTTGAATTGTCCATCCTTGTTCTATTCTCTGTCACTATTTTTCTAACCATGCTTCATCTCCTTGTTGTGTGCGCAGTTGTGCACTGCACTCTCTAAAAGCCGTAGATGTTATTGTCACATATGTATGTACAGTAGATGGCAGTATTGTCCTGTTTAAGTGTGTCACAACATTGCTGTTTACGGCAGACGAACTGCTTTACGGTAGACGAAAACGTGACTGCTGTTGTGTGTTGTTACCGCGCTGGGAGGACGTTAATGAAACTGCCTAACAATAAACCCACATAAGAAACCAAAAACTCGCCTTCGGTCATTCTACAGTTATAACGTGATTGGGCAGGCACGCTGTTTATATTGTGGGAAAGCGGACGTGAAAACAGGCTGTCGACACGTCACTCAGGTCCGCCTGAATTTCGGGAGATTTTCGGGAGAAAATTTGTCCCGGGAGGTTTTCGGGAGAGGCGCTGAATTTCGGGAGTCTCCCGGAAAATCTGGGAGGGTTGGCAAGTATGATCACTCGCCATACAGCAATAGATGATGTCTTTCTATTACCTGACACCTTCTATATTAGCTACCTCTCTTTGTTTTTAATGTCTATTTTCTGCTGGATTTACTCTCTATTTTCTGTTGCGGCTGTCACATATACTGTAATATTGTACATGGTAATTGTTATATATTGTATATATGATATAGACATATAATATAATATGTCAGTATATATAATATACTGTACATATATTATGTAAATATTACATACATACGTTATATTTTAGTCTATTTATACCTGCATTGTCCTTTCCATCCTTACATTTTCCATCATTGTAACTGAGCTACTGTGTGGAACAATTTCCCTTGCGGATCATTAAAGTTTGTCTAAGTCTATGTCTAAGTCAGTGGTTCCAGTGACGTGCGGTGAGGTTGATGGCTGGTGAGGCACTGACTTCATCACAGTCAGATTTACAAACATATGAACCCTAAAGAGTATCTTATTCACCATTTGATTGGCAGCAGTTAACGGGTTATGTTTAAAAGCTCATACCAGCATTCTTCCCTGCTTGGCACTCAGCATCAAGGGTTCGAATTGGGGGTTAAATCACCAAAAATGATTCCTGGGCGCGGCGCCGCTGCTGCCCACTGCTCCCCTCACCTCCCAGGGGGTGAACAAGGGGATGGGTCAAATGCAGAGGACAAATTTCACCACACCTAGTGTGTGTGTGACAAACATTGGTACTTTAACTTAACTTTAACTTTACACATACAAACTGTAGCACACAAAAAAGCACATTTAATAAAAAAACGTTATTATGGTCTTACCTTTACTTATAAATGCGCCGCTGTTGTGCTGGATTAATGAACCCCTGACGAGAGTGTTATATCAACTAAAGCCCTCACTTCAACTTTCCACGTGCAAGATTGAATCTATTTAAAAAAGTGTAACCGAGGGTTTATAAATGTCGCCTATACTGTATGAAACTACAAAATAACAAACACGGAGGCTCCAGTTTACACGAGGACCACTTTATTTACCTTCTTTCAAAAACTTCCGCTCCACTCCAACGTGTCAAAATTCCGCTCTTAGCGCCTTCAAAATAAGAGCTCAAGGCATATACTGTATAACAGCGCATAACAGGAACTTAACATCGCAAAGAGGAAAGCCCATAAAAATAGGTTACAAAAGTTATTTAATAAGAAGCCAAAAAGTGCAAAAACAATAATGTTCATGTTGGAGGAGTTGTGAATTAGATACACCTGCAGTTTGCAGGTGTACCTAATGTTGTGGCCCTGCAGTCATTCACAACTCCTCCAACACGAACATTATTGTTTTTGCACTTTTTGGCTTCTTATGAAATAACTTTTTTAAATAGATTCAATATTGCACGTGGAAAGTTTAAGTGTGGGCTTTAGTTGATATAACACTCCCGTCAGGGGTTGCCGTGCATTCTACGGCGGGGGTGCAGGAGGCGAGCCTCAGCCAGTGCGTCTCTTGCAGCCGTTTTATGATCGCTCAGCACAAGAAATACGTTACACACATACAGTTGTTGACAAAATACACTGTACATTATATACCTCAGCTAACTAAAATATGGAAATGTATAATATAGTTCATGTAGCAATACGGTCTCACTGCACAGCAGGCCAGCAGTTAGCCGAGTCCATCCATGTTGAGGCACTGAGTGACGTGCCTTGACTGGCTGCTGTTCACCGCACCGTCTCTTCTCAGTATTTGAACGGCAAATGTGAAAATTCAGCGATTTTGAATAAAAATAATCTAAAACTGGTGAAGTTAAATGGAAAATAACTTTATAGTATAATCACTGGATACATTTAACAATTTAATATATATTTTTTTCTTTTTACATTTTTTTTCTTTCCATGATGGCAGGTGAGGCCCCGCCTCACCTGCCTCTAGTGACTGCACGTCACTGAGTGGTTCTTAACCTTGTTGGAGGTACCGAACCCCACCAGTTTCATATGCGCATTCACCGAACCCTTCTTTAGAGAAAAATATATATATATTTATTTTTTCAAATTCAAGAAAAAGTTCTATGTTTTTTTGCTGGTGCACAAAATGAACCGTGCATGAACATCACCTTGTTCAAAGAACAAAACCAACACAGTGCATGAACTCACAACAAATTACACACCTTACACACATTACCAGGAATTGATTAACGTGGACCCCGACTTAAACAAGTTGAAAAACTTATTCGGGTGTTACCATTTAGTGGTCATTGGTACGGAAACTGTACTGTTTCATATACCGTATTTTTTGGACTATAAGTCGCTGTTTTTTTTCATAGTTTGGCCGGGCTACAGTGCGACTTATATATGTTTTTTTCCTTTTTTATTATGTATTTTCGGCAGGTGCGACTTATACTCCGGTGCGACTTATACTCCGAAAAATACGGTAATGTATTCTCTTCCTTTGCAATCTGCTAGTAAAAGTTTCAATCAATCAATCAAAAAACCTGCAAATCAGATGGAAAATTAGACAGAACATTGTTTGGGGGTATCCATAATACGCCGATAGGGAGAAGTTTTTATTGACACGATAAGTCGGATGTGTCTTTACCTCTGTGGCGGAGGCTCCGCCGAACCACTGAGGCCGACTCACCGATCAAACCCAGGTTAAGAACCACTGGTCTAAGTGGTAGAAGAATTACTTCATTTGCTGCCATCCTGTGGTGTCCTCCTGCAACTACCGCCGACATAAGTGGAGTCCTTGCACCTGTGAAGACACAAAGGTGAGTACATCAGAATGAGGAAATAGAAATAATCCAAGGAGAAAGGAGTTTTATGTCTTTGCACACAAGCCTGAGAAAAAAAAAGAAAAAAAAAAGGTCTAATATTTGGTTTGCAGTAACGATTTGAACAGTGTGATGTCTCCAATCACATCTGCTATGCATCACATAGCATCCTCTCATCCACCCCCCCTTGCGCAGCACGCCTTGAGGGGCCGTGGGGGGCGGGGGGCGCACCCACGGTCCTCATTAAAGTGCATGTGTCATGATGACATCAAGCCGCAACCTTGACTTATGCTTTATATTTGCACTTATCCATCACGCCGCTGTCACGACAAAAACACACACTCGACGTCTGCAAAGGTTTTGAACCCCCCCCCGCCCATTTCTTCAAGGCCCTTTGCTGGAGCGAAACTGGAGGCCCCCGTGCTTTTGTTGTGAACTTGCTAAGAGGGAGGAGGTCTGTGTCTTCTGCTTTGTCAACACTGAAGCCGCCGCACTGACACCCAGGAGGCCTCGGGCTGCCTTAACGCCGAGGTCTGGTTTTGGGTGCAGAAGGCAAAGGGAGGGACACTGCAGGATGGTGCACACACAAAAAAAGTGGGGGAGTAAAGGAGAGGGTGGTGTGGTGCCAGCTTAGAGTGAGGCCAGCGCCCCAGGCTGGAGGAGAGTGCTCTGTGCAGCACATAGCGACCCAGGCTGATGACATTTTATGGTCACAACATGAAATCCCTCACCAAGTTCTGCTGGTAGAAAATCCACTTTTTCGTATTCATAACAGTTTTGCATGTCAATGTCTTTGCTTGGAGTTGAACGTAGGGCTGGGTATTGGCATGACACCATACCTACACAGTACAAACTTAACTGGATTTCACAGCATCTATTTGATTTTCTCACAGTAAAATACTGTAATCAAAACGTACTGTAACACAATACCTTCATATTTTACTGCAATTATCTATTATTTCACAGGAAAATATTGTAATAATATCAATAAATCAATCTCACAACAAATTTGTCACATAAGGGTCTCCATAGAGCAGGGGTTCTTTACGTTTTTGACCTCTGGACCACCATTTGAGCTATGAAGGGGCTCAAATATTAACACCGATTTAGTAATCTTACTCTTGATTTTAATCATTTTCAATAATTACACCTAACCTACCTACATTTTAACAGTATAAACCTTGTCCAGTTAAGTTAATTAGGTCTTCTAAGAATTTGTGTAATTCTTGTATGTGCGTTGATTTTGTTGTCTGGCTAAAAGAATAAAAAGATACAAAGAATTAACCTTGTGTAGTCAATCAATCAATCAATCAATCAATGTTTATTTATATAGCCCTAAATCACAAATGTCTCAAAGGGCTGCACAAGCCACAACGACATCCTCGGTACAGAGCCCACATAAGTAATAATATGAAACCATGTGTTAATCACAAAGATTATTATCAAGGCTTAGGTTAGGCTGATTACAATAATAAATACTAATCAAATATACTGCAAAAAAGAAGGAACTAAAAAAAATTATTTAAAATGTATTTACATACAATTATGCAGTGCTACAATTAATACTCACAAATTAAAATAACAGTATATAATAATATATGTTAGGGATGTCCGATAATGGCTTTTTTGCCGATATTCCGATATTGTCCAACTCTTAAGTCTCACTCACTTCCACTCTCTAACACTGTATCCTGATAATACATTTGCCTAAGTGATTGCCTCGTTCACATAACAAAAGGAGGGCCTTGCAGCCGATCGGCTGACCTGTGGGCTTTATAGGTAGAAAAGCCAAATGGCTGCTCTCTGGGAGTTATAGTGTTAATTACCGATACCGATATCAACCGATACCGATATATACAGTCGTGGAATTAACACATTATTATGCCTAATTTTGTTGTGATGCCCCGCTGGATGCATTAAACAATGTAACAAGGTTTTACAAAATAACTCAAATTATGGAAAAAAATGCCAACATGGCACTGCCATATTTATTATTGAAGTCACAAAGTGCATTATTTTTTTTAACATGCCTCAAAACAGCAGCTTGGAATGTGGGACATGCTCTCCCTGAGATAATCCTGATACCCACTACAACTATGGGAAACACTGTATAACTTTGACTTTCACAAAGTGCATTTTTTTTCTTTTTTAAACATGCCTCAAAACAACATCTACAAAAACAATGAAGGCACACAGCTTCAGTCCAGAGTATACTATAAACTGGGCTCAATCTGCCCTGTTCTTAACGTATTCGTATGAGTAACAAAAATGTGCAAATAAAAACAAGAAAGGCACAAAAATAAAAAACTGCTTCAGTTTAGACTAGTACAGGGGTCGGCAACCCAAAATGTTGAAAGAGCCATATTGGACCAAAAATACAAAAACAAATCTGTCTGGAGCCGCAAAAAATTAAAAGCCATATTACATACAGATAGTGTGTCATGAGATATCAATTGAATTAATATGACTTAAAGGAAACTAAATGACCTCAAATATAGCTACAAATGAGGCATAATGATTCAATATGTACATATAGCTAGCCTAAATAGCATGTTAGCATCGATTAGCTTGCAGTCATGCAGTGACCAAATATGTCTGATTAGCACTCCACACAAGTCAATAACATCAACAAAACTCACCTTTCATGCACAACGTTAAAGGTTTTGTGGACAAAATGAGACAGAAAAAGAAGTGGCATAAAACACGTCCTAGAAAGTCGGAGAAAGTTATACATGTAAACAAACTACGGTGAGTTCAAAGACCGCCAAAATTAGTAGGACAAAACGGCGCTCGCCAAATACTCGAATCAGTGAAGCATGTTTAATATAAACAGTGTGATTTGTAACAATTAGGGAGGCTTGTGTCATGTTTGTCCTCCTACAGAAACCATATTAAAACAAAAAATAGATTTTTTCTTTTCTTTTTCCATTTTTCATACATTTTTTAAAAAGCTCCAGAGAGCCACTAGGGCGGCGCTAAAGAGCCGCATGCGGCTCTAGAGCCGCGGGTTGCCGACCCCTGGACTAGTAGATAACACAGCCATCCTTTAAAGTGCATGAACATTAATAAAACTGCTTCAGTCTAGATTAGTAGAAAACACAGCCATCCTATAAAGTGCATGGGGGAAAAAAGGCACAAAACATAAATAAAACAGCTTCACTCAGTCCAGACTATTAGTCTATTTGTGCAACAGATGAAGCTCAAAGAGTGGGCTAATTCTTTTTCTTCTTGTCATCACGTGTGAGAGGTACATTTTTCTGAATGAAAACAAGCATCTGCAAGGGGTTCTGTGTATTTGTTCTGTTGTGTTACGGTGTGATGAATGTTGTCCCGAAATGTGTTTGTCATTCTTGTTTGGTGTGGGTTAACAGTGTGGCGCATATTTGTAACAGTGTTAAGGTTGTTTACACGGCCACCCTCAGTGTGACCTGTATGGCTTTTGATCAAGTATGGTTGCATTTGCTAGTGCGTGTGTCAAGCCGTAGATAGTATGTGACTGGGCCAGTACGCAAAGGCTTAAGGATTAATTGGTGCTCTGTACATCTTCCTGCGTCCGTGTACACGGCGGCGTTTTAGAAAGTCACAAGTTTTACTTTTGGAAACCGAAACCGATCATTTCCGATATTACTTTTTAAAGCATTTATCGGCCGATCATATCGGCGGCCCGATATTCTCGGACATCCCTAATATACAGGTAAAAGCCAGTAAATTAGAATATTTTGAAAAACTTGATTTATTTCAGTAATTGCATTCAAAAGGTGTAACTTGTACATTATATTTATTCATTGCACACAGACTGATGCATTCAAATGTTTATTTCATTTAATTTTGATGATTTGAAGTGGCAACAAATGAAAATCCAAAATTCCGTGTGTCACAAAATTAGAATATTACTTAAGGCTAATACAAAAAAGGGATTTTTAGAAATGTTGGCCAACTGAAAAGTATGAAAATGAAAAATATGAGCATGTACAATACTCAATACTTGGTTGGAGCTCCTTTTGCCTCAATTACTGCGTTAATGCGGCGTGGCATGGAGTCGATGAGTTTCTGGCACTGCTCAGGTGTTATGAGAGCCCAGGTTGCTCTGATAGTGGCCTTCAACTCTTCTGCGTTTTTGGGTCTGGCATTCTGCATCTTCCTTTTCACAATACCCCACAGATTTTCTATGGGGCTAAGGTCAGGGGAGTTGGCGGGCCAATTTAGAACAGAAATACCATGGTCCGTAAACCAGGCACAGATAGATTTTGCGCTGTGTGCAGGCGCCAAGTCCTGTTGGAACTTGAAATCTCCATCTCCATAGAGCAGGTCAGCAGCAGGAAGCATGAAGTGCTCTAAAACTTGCTGGTAGACGGCTGCGTTGACCCTGGATCTCAGGAAACAGAGTGGACCGACACCAGCAGATGACATGGCACCCCAAACCATCACCCAACCATGCAAATTTTGCATTTCCTTTGGAAATCGAGGTCCCAGAGTCTGGAGGAAGACAGGAGAGGCACAGGATCCACGTTGCCTGAAGTCTAGTGTAAAGTTTCCACCATCAGTGATGGTTTGGGGTGCCATGTCATCTGCTGGTGTCGGTCCACTCTGTTTCCTGAGATCCAGGGTCAACGCAGCCGTCTACCAGCAAGTTTTAGAGCACTTCATGCTTCCTGCTGCTGACCTGCTCTATGGAGATGAAGATTTCAAGTTCCAACAGGACTTGGCGCCTGCACACAGCGCAAAATCTACCCGTGCCTGGTTTACGGACCATGGTATTTCTGTTCTAAATTGGCCCGCCAACTCCCCTGACCTTAGCCCCATAGAAAATCTGTGGGGTATTGTGAAAAGGAAGATGCAGAATGCCAGACCCAAAAACGCAGAAGAGTTGAAGGCCACTATCAGAGCAACCTGGGCTCTCATAACACCTGAGCAGTGCCAGAAACTCATCGACTCCATGCCACGCCGCATTAACGCAGTAATTGAGGCAAAAGGAGCTCCAACCAAGTATTGAGTATTGTACATGCTCATATTTTTCATTTTCATACTTTTCAGTTGGCCAACATTTCTAAAAATCCCTTTTTTGTATTAGCCTTAAGTAATATTCTAATTTTGTGACACACGGAATTTTGGATTTTCATTTGTTGCCACTTCAAATCATCAAAATTAAATGAAATAAACATTTGAATGCATCAGTCTGTGTGCAATGAATAAATATAATGTACAAGTTACACCTTTTGAATGCAATTACTGAAATAAATCAAGTTTTTCAAAATATTCTAATTTACTGGCTTTTACCTGTATATGGTTCTTGAATAAATGGTAGATGGTAAATGGGTTATACTTGTATAGCGCTTTTCTACCTTCAAGGTTCTCAAAGCGCTTTGACACTATTTCCACATTCAGTCATTCACACACACATTCACACACTGATGGCGGGAGCTGCCATGCAAGGCGCTAACCAGGACCCATCAGGAGCAAGGGTGAAGTGTCTTGCTCAAGGACGTGACTAGGTTGGTAGAAGCTGGGGATCGAACCAGGAACTTTCAGGTTGCTGGCACGGCCACGCCGCCCCCTGTCAATAAATAAACTGTCAACAAAATTGAAGTGCAAATGAAAAGTCATAATTTTTGCCCTTTGTGTTTACTGCCACAAATGGTGGAAAAGTGTATAACAACTGAGTACCCATAAAGCCCAGAGCTGACAAACAGATATTTTTGGCGGCCCACTAGGTGGCGCAAGGGCCCAACATCGGGGCCCAGGCCCTATGGTTAAGAAACACTGCCGTAGACAACGTTGCACACTCTCGAACAGCAGGTGGCAGTATGCTGTTAAAACGAGGGAGTAAATAACAATACAAATACAATTGTAAAGTTTCAGATCATAGTTGTAACTTTATTGTAATTAAATAAAAAATTACAGTTGTGATGTTGGAGGATTTAGTTGTAACTTTATTGTAATTAACCGTAAAATCACAGCCCTGCAGTTACAGTAAATTGCTGCACAGGTATTTTACAGTCAATTATTATAAATGTTACTGTGAAAGAAATGCAATTAGAGTATTGGCCAGTAATTTGCTGTTTACAGTGCATTACAATACTTGAGTCATGATACAGTTAGAGGAAGGGGACAAAAAGGATACATTTTTCGATGTATCACGATTGGAAATGTGGACGATTCTGTATCGTAGGACAAATGTCCAAGATTGATTACAAACAAATGCTTTGTCAACTTTAACAGACGTCTAAGTGCGACTGTGTTACAGCAGAGAGTAACCAGCTAAAAAGAAAAAAACATGCAAGTAGATGAATAAGTCAGGAGAGACAATAATACTCACACAGTACATTACCACTGTCAGCCATAGCGTTTGAATGAGTAGATAGTAGCTATACGGCGCACCTTTTTGAGCTCTGTGTTTATTGCGACTGGGGCCAAAGTGTCTGAACATTCTGTAGTTTTAGAAAGCACAACTATTAAAATAAGGATTCCTGCTCGCCAGGTAAAGACGCTCATTTATTCTATTATTTGGCGGTCAGCTACATTTCTCACGTATCTAGTCTTCCACATTTATATCTCTATGCTGTGTGCACTCACATCCAAAAAACATGTGTCAGCAGCCCAATGAGGAGCCTTTTATACCAATTAAGAATTAAATATAATAAAGTATTAATATACAATAAACATTTACAACATAATTAAACATGCATAAATCATTCATTTATAAGTGAATCGCAAGGTGCTCAGAAATTCCCACCTAAATGCAGTATTGTTATACGATTTACTGTGATATTTTGCATAGTTTATGATAAAAATATAAGTTGTATATATGTGCACTACTGATAAATATATAGGCTGCCTCAATGTTCTTAATATATATATTTTATTGGCATATTGTTAATTGATAAACATAGGTTGTATTGTGTGCAAAATAAAAAATATATATACATATATACGCACATATATATATATATATATATATATATATACACACATACATATATACACATGTCTTTATATATTAACATATTGCGACATTCAACAGTTACAGTAATTGATAAACGTATAAGTTGGATATATGCTCATTCAATGACAAATACTGTATAATATGTTACATGGGGGGAAAAAAACATACTGACATTTTCTTAGGCACCAGTCTTTGGAAATCCGTTTGCGCCATTAAGAAAAAAAAATCCCATCTACCGTATTTTTCGGACTATAAGTCGCAGTTTTTTTCATAGTTTGGCCGGGCTCCAGTGCGATTTGTATATGTTTTTTTCCTTCTTTATTATGCATTTTTGGCAGGTGCGACTTATACTCCGGTGCGACTTATACTCCGAAAAATACGGTAAGTTATAATAAAAAAAATTCAAAAGTATCAGTTAAAGTTGGAATCATATCAAAGTCGAAATTATGAGACAATAAACATTAACAATGCTAATTTAGAGATAGTCCTAATCATGAAATAAAAAGACCAAATTGTGAGATTAAAACAGTCATCATTTTTGTTATTACATAATTATGACTTATTATGGGGATATCCTTTTTCTCTTTAAGTAGCTCAAACCATCTTCCATAGTATTCATTCAGCTGGTACAAAGAGTTACAGTGTCATCTGGTGGCAGTTTTACATTGCTGCAAGAAGAAATCAGAGGGAGTGGTTCCTTCTTTTAGGTGATATACTGGGTGTCCAAAAAGATTTTATATTTCAGCCAATATTAACCAGATGTGTATAAACAATTTTAATTTTACCCTTTTCAATTTTTCCAGGTGGAACACTGAACTAGATCATTCGCAGTGAAAAAGCCACATCCTCTAACCCATTCTGACATGCATGCATTTACCAGGAAAGCCGATTTAGACTAGGGATGCTAAGATTATAGAGTTTGACTATAGTCTGAGCAATAATCTTAGTTTCACGATTATTGTACATTGATTAATTTTCACAACAAAAAATGCATGAATTCACATTAGAGATTTTGATGTGTTATTGATTACTGTCGGGAATAAAACTTAAAAATAAAAAAAAATACAACTTTATCATAACAGCACAAAATTATAAATATAAACAAAAAAACTAACATATATATATATATATATATATATGTATATATATAATAAATTAGTTATTGTGTTGGTAATGTAAGACTAAGATTAACTTTATTGATGAAAAGTTAGCTGTTTGTCCTGCAGCCATTTTTGAGCTAATGTAGGCAGGTTGTGCCGAAAATAATGTACCAGCATGTCACTTTATAGCAGCATTTCTCAAAGTGTGGGGAATAGAGACATGACAGGTGGGGCGCGAGGAACGGGAGGAAATTTCACTTAAAAAGTTTTTTTTATCATTATATTCTTAGATTTTTTTTTTTTTACTATGCTTTCATTTTCTATACACACTGTAAATCACTTTGTGATTCTGTCTGTGAAATCCGCTATATAAATAAATGGAAATTACCGGTACTTATTTTTACTGTAGGCTTTAAATTTCTCGGTAGGAGCGAAAGTTTGACAGACATAGCAACAGTAACTAATGGGGGCGGGGCTAAGCGGAACAAACTTCCGCGCGGATGGGTAGCAGGCTAATGTGTGGACCACAATTACACAAATATATACATTTGTGACTCGCACCTCAAAGGTCGTCGAGCCAGAGCCAGAGCCAGTGCCTGCAGAGAAACAAAAATCTGACGGGCACACACTGTGTCATTCACCGGGAAGCACTCGCGTCAAGGCAGCTCAGCCCCGAACTCAATGAGGTTTTAACAGATGTTGTGAGCGCGGTAAATTTGATCAAAACACGACCACTGAAAGTGCGACTGTTCTCTGCACTGTGTGAGGAAATGGGAGCTGATCATACAGCCGTGCTGTTTCACAGTGAAGCAAGGTGGCTCTCCCGGGGAAAAGTGCTGTCACTTGCCCTGTCTTGCCAAATGCATATAGCTCCTCCTTTTTTTTTGCAAAGATTGCAAAGTGGCACTTTTATTTTATTTATTATTGAACTTGATGCAAGTTATTTGATTTATTATTGAACTTGATGCAAGTTATAACACTTTTTTTATTTTTTTATTATTGAACTTGATGCAAGTTCTAACACTTTTTTTGATTTATTATTGAGCTTGATGCAAGTTATTTGATTTATTATTGAACTTGATGCAAGTTATAACTCTTTTATTTGATTTATTATTGAACTTGATGCAAGTTATAACACTTTTTTTGATTTATTATTGAACGTGATGCAAGTTATAACACTTTTGTTTGATTTATTATTGAACTTGATGCAAGTCATAACACTTTTTTTTATTTATTATTGAACTTGATGCAAGTTATAACACTTTTTTTGATTTATTATTGAACGTGATGCAAGTTATAACACTTTTTTTGATTTATTATTGAACTTGATGCAAGTTATAACACTTTTTTTGAGTTATTATTGAACGTGATGCAAGTTATAACACTTTTGTTTTATTTATTATTGAACTTGATGGAAGTTATTTTATTTATTATTGAACTTGATGCAAGTTATACCACAGCTGCACAGTTATTTTATTTATTATTGAACTTGATGTTATTTTATGTTATTGAGTTTGAATGTATACAACTTGATGTTCAATAAATTTGAAAATGTTAAAGCTTGGCATTAGCGCTCTTTTGGGGCGATGGGGGCAGGTGGGGCTTGAAAACTCCCCCTTGTCCAAAGTGGGGGATGACAAAAAAAGTTTGAGAACCACTGCTTTATAGCGAGTAAGGAAGACTAAAACACACGGTAAGGTGGAGCCTTTGCGATTAACTCCGGTGACAGTTAAAAAAACGGTTAATCGTTGCATCTCTAATTTAGACTAGGAATCGGTGCTGTTCACATTTGAACCGATACGATGCAAATTCCCTGTACCTAGGACATTTGCGTGAATTAATAAATGTTAATTATTTGATAATATCATTTTATTTTTCGATGTAACATTTTAAAATGAGCGGATTATGATAACTGTCCAGTTGTAATATCTTGTTTTGTTTTTTAATTACATTTGAGTCTTATTTGCAATATAGTTAAACTTGCAAGTAGAGATGTCCGATAATTACTTTTTTGCCGATATCCGATATTGTCCAACTCTAAATTACCGATTCCGATATCAATCGATACCGATATATACAGTCGTGGAATTAACACATTATTATGCCTAATTTTGTTGTGATGCCCCGCTGGATGCATTAAACAATGTAACAAGGTTTTCCAAAATAAATCAACTCAAGTTATGGAAAAAAATGCCAACATGGCACTGCCATATTTATTATTGAAGTCACAAAGTGCTTTTTTTTTTTTTAACATGCCTCAAAACAGCAGCTTGGAATTTGGGACATGCTCTCCCTGAGAGAGCATGAGGAGGTTGAGGTGGGCGGCGTTGGGGGGGGGGGGTTTAGTGGTAGCAGGGGGTGTATATTGTAGCGTCCCGGAAGAGTTAGTGCTACAAGGGGTTCTGGGTATTTGTTCTGTTGTGTTTATGTTGTGTTACGGTGCGGATGTTCTCACAAAATGTGTTTGTCATTCTTGTTTGGTGTGGGTTCACAGTGTGGCGCGTAGTTGTAACAGTGTTAAAGTTGTTTATACGGCCATGCTCAGTGTGACCTGTATGGCTGTTGACCAAGAATGCCTTGCATTCACTTGAGTGTGTGACAAGCCGTAGATATTATGTGGTTGGGCCGGCACGCAAAGACAGTGCCTTTAAGGTTTATTGGCGCTCTGTACTTCTCCCAACGTCCGTGTACCACTCCGTACAGCGGCGTTGTAAAAAGTCATACATTTTACTTTTTGAAACTGATACCGATAATTTTTGATATGACATTTTAAAGCATTCATCGGCCGATAATATCGTAAGTCCAATATTATCGGACATTTCTACTTGCCAGACATTGGATGGCACTAACGTATAGGCTATTTATGGTATGTTGTTTAACTAGGAAGTAGCTTTTTCCATTAAGCTGAATGTGTTATGTTGCGCCCTATGAAGTGGGTGTACTGTAAGTGTCTTGCTTATTACACACTAGCAGTTTTATTTTAACATTTATCTCAGTTTTAGTTTTCATTACTAAACTAAGAGGTGTTGTAATCGCCATGTAAAATCGCTAATGCACATTTTAGCCTGTATTAGGCAAATCCAATGTAAAATAGCATCAAGCTAGCATTTCTTGGAAGAATGGAGCCTTACTTTACGTTAGAGAGTTTTCTACCAAGCATACTTGCTTTGTTGGTGTTGACAACTGCAACATTGCTTAGAGAGTGCTGCTGGAGTGATTGTTTACGTTTAGTCTGCAACCAAACGTGACGTCACGTGCAACAAATGGTGTAGAAATATGGCACCGTTTGGTTTTATGTGAATCGATGAAATTGGGTTGATACTTATAAAAAGTACAGAATTTGATACCCCTTCCTAATTTAGACAAGTTCCAAAAAAGTCCACTAGGAGGCCAAAAAGATCCGGACTCTCCACTTGACAGGTTTAATTGATTGATTGATTGAGACTTTTATTAGTAGGTTGCACAGTGAAGTACATATTCCGTACAATTGACCACTAAATGGTAACACCCGAATAAGTTTTTCAACTTGTTTAAGTCGGGGTCCACTTAAATTGATTCATGATACAGATATATACTATCATCATAATACGGTCATCACACAAGATAATCATCAGGGTGTATACATTGAATTATTTACATTATTTACAATTTGGGGCTTGGGGGTTAGGTTTGGTTGTTATCAGGGCCGGCCCGTGGCATAGGCCGTATAGGCAAATGCTAAGGGCGCCGTCCATCAGGGGGCGCCACGCCAGTGCCACAAATGTTGGAGAAAAAATAAAATAAAAATGTTGGTACTATTATTTCTAAATACAAAAAATAATCCCACGTTAATTAAAATGCAAAGTAAAGCCTATTTAATAGAAATATTATTTGTTACAACATTACGCCCCCCCCAGAGGTAGCAGGTAGGTAACGTTAGCCTACATGAAATTATTTGTCTGTTACAGAATGTGATAGTAACCTGGCTTTTTAGCATTAATCTAATGTTACATGATTCGGCAATTGCTAATCAATAAATAGCTAGTTCTGTTTTAACATCGGGTTAATATTGTGGAGGGGGCTAAATTGTTATGGAAAATAATAATGTAACGTTAGGTAATTACAGTACTCCCACCTTACATTCCTCAGGGACATTTCTTTCTTTCTTTAGTTTATTTGGAACATGAACACACTTACATCATAATACATCACACAATTTCATATCATTTCATTTTACATCATGCCCGAAAAGGAGTAGGAAGAAGCAAAGCTTATTTAATCCTACCCCTTTCCCACTTCAAAGCGTTTACAAATATATAGAATCATTTACTGACCTTTTTATATAATAAAATAACATCTATGAATTAGTATACAACAGTTTTGTAATATGTAATTAATTAATTAATTCAGTCATTATTAACATACTGAGATGAAGAATATCTTATTTTCAATAAGGTTGAAAGTATTTCTCATAATTCTTCTTCTTTGTACTCTGTAAGCACTATTATTTTGAACAACCTCTTAAACTGGATCATATCAGTACAATTTTTAACTTCTTTACTTAATCCATTCCATAATTTAATTCCACATACTGATATGCTAAAAGTTCTAAGTGTTGTACGTGCATATAAATGTTTGTATTAGATCTTTTAAGCAGGTGTTTTTTGTTTACATTGTTATATTGCCTTCTGGTTAGCTAATGTTTGCCCTGCAGGTAATCGTCACTTTTCCACCCCTTTATATATTAGGTATAGTTGTAAGTAAAAAAAAAAGGTCAAAGACAAAGCTATTCGGGTTCTTGTCAGTATATACACTTCACTGCCGATGTGGGGGGGCGCCACCTAAAATCTTGCCTAGGGCGCCAGATTGGTTAGGGCCGGGCCTGGTTGTTATCATCAGTCATCAACAATTGAGAACAGAGAAATGGATATTGAAACAGTGTAGGTCTGACTTGGTAGAATATGTACAGCAAGTAGTGGACATAGAGAGAGATCAGAAGACATAAGAAAAATATCTGCATTTGATTGTTTACATTTGATTATTAACAATCCGGGGAGGGTGTTAGTTTAGGGTTGAAGTTGCCTGGAGGTGTACTTTTATTGCGGTTTTGAAGGAGGATAGAGATGCCCTTTCTTTTACACCTGTTGGGAGCGCATTCCACATTGATGTGGCATAGAAAGAGAATGAGTTAAGACCTTTGTTAGATCGGAATCTGGGTTTAACGTGGTTAGTGGAGCTCCCCCTGGTGTCGTGGTTATGGAAGTAGTTTGACATGTACTTCGGTATCAGGGAGGTGCAGCGGATTTTATAGACTAGGCTCAGTGCAAGTTGTTTTACTCTGTCCTCCACCCTGAGCCAGCCCACTTTAGAGAAGTGGGTAGGAGTGAGGTGGGATCTGGGGTGGAGGTCTAGAAGTAATCTGACTAGCTTGTTCTGGGATGTTTGGAGTCTAGATTTGAGGGTTTTGGAGGTGCTAGGGTACCAGGAGGGGCATGCGTAATCGTAATAGGTGTCACCTAATATCTGTTTGCACTGTGTGCGTATTAAACACTGATGAAATGGGTTATCAAATCATTACCAGTTTGAATATTTTATCGGAATATTTAAGACAAAGCATGCCTGAGACATGTAACCACTCAGTCATGTTTTGGAGAACAATTTGGCACACCCTATATGTATGCATAAGGGGACTATTGCCGGATGTTAGATGTTTTACTAACGACAATTTCACAAAATTTTCCAGTAAATAATATGTGAATCCTGATGGCAGACTCTGGTTATATATTTAAAGTGTGTTTAGTCGGCTTTGTTTACAACGGTTTAGAAATTGCAAGGGTTTCATCGATGACTATCTGCACCGCTGTGTCCAACTCGGGAACGTTGCGCTGAGAGTTTTCGTGAAGCACCTGCTTCCTGCCAGCCTAGCCCTCAGGCTCTTCAGATAACTTGCGTCTGATTAGCTCCTTAGGAGCTCCAAAAGCAATCCCAGTATTAATTTAGTCCGCAGAGAGAAGCCCATCCATCCTGGCTGAAGACGGGCCTCGCTCACGGCCCACCCTGCGGCCCCATAACAGCACGGTATCACCTCCACTGTCATTTCCAAAGTGATGATGGTCTCGGGCTGCAAGTTTGGAGGCCTGTGAGCTCCTCCCATCACGCCGTTTTCGCTCCATCCACCAACGCACCTCTCACCGCTTGATGCTGAGAAGTGGCAACACAAAAAAAGAACAGGCATTCATCACATGTGGAGTCAATTAACAGATGCTTGCCTCGGTCCCTTAATGTGTTTTACCATTTCAAATGCATTTGTGCCATCTTGATGTTAAAAGTGCTGGCAGGGATATCTGCGCTTAAGCCGAGCATCACTCCATCAAGCTAAATGCTTGGCAGATGTCGAGACGTGTGCTCAAGGTTAAAAAAACGCTTTGCCAGCAGCAGCTTGTGAGACTTCATTATACGTCTTTTTGTGTTTATAAATTCAACTTCATTATGGCTGTGGCGCAAATCACTGCAACTGTATTTTAATTACGCTTAACACAAAACATGTATAAATAGATGCTTTTTACAAAAAGTAAGAGCCCCATTATGCAAAACCAACTTTTCCTACCTATTCGTACCTGCTGTTGTTTATTTGTTAAATCAATCTTGCCCTCCGTCACACTTCCAGGAAACGAGCTGTTTGGAATTTGCCCCATTGGTGACCTCAGTGGATTGTCCATATATGGTAGAGATGTCACGGCGCTTGCGCAATCCCGCATGTATTCTGTTGCAAACTGTGCCGGCACCTCCTCTAGAAGCGCGCCGGGACTCGCTCCGGCCGCAAGCTGCAAGCAATCACCAGTCAGCACACCTGGGACTAATGAAGACAGACAGCATAAAGACCAGCGGACCTGAAGATCCAGTGACGGAACGTAGTTCACTCTCGTAGTAAGCATCCAGTCTCTGGCTTCCCTTCCGTGTACTTGTTCTCTCTCTGTGCCTTCCCTGTTCCCGTGTCTTATGTCCTTTGTGTCCCCCGCAGTGCTTCCCCTGTTTCCCGTGATCGAGCTGTGTGCCTCGACTCCCCTCTGGATTCCGGACTGCCTCCCTCGATCCTTGACTCCTGCTTGGACACGGACCTCGTTGCTTCTCTCCAGCCCCCGACCGCTTGCCTGCCCACGGACTGCCTTCTCGCCTTGCCCCTTTAGTCTGATGAAGGATGCATCCAACACGCACAAACAATAAACTCTGGTAACATTTACATGGTTAATTCTACACATCGTCTTGCACCTTTCACTTAGAGTAGCATACACATCCCACCTAATCATCAGAGTCAATAAACCTATTGTATTATATTTTGTACATATTTTGTGGGGCGGTATAGCTCGGTTGGTAGAGTGGCCGTGCCAGCAACTTGAGGGTTCCAGGTTCGATCCCCGCTTCCGCCTATCCTAGTCACTGCCGTTGTGTCCTTGGACAAGACACTTTACCCACCTGCTCCCAGTGCCACCCACACTGGTTTAAATTAGAGATGTCTGATAATATCGGCCTGCCGATATTATCGGCCGATAAATGCTTTAAAATGTAATATCGGAAATTATCGGTATCGTTTTTTTTAAATTATCGGTCTGAGATAGGCTCCAGCGCCCCCCGCGACCCCAATGGGAATAAGCGGTAGAAAATGGATGGATGGATGGATGGTATCGTTTTATTTTTATTTTTTATTAAATCAACATAAAAAACACAAGATACACTTACAATTAGTGCACCAACCCAAAAAAACCTCCCTCCCCCATTTACACAAAAGGGTTGTTTCTTTCTGTTATTAATATTCTGGTTCCTACATTACCATATTTTTCGGAGTATAAGTCGCACCTGCCGAAAATGCATAAGAAAAAAGGAAAAAAACATATATAAGTCGCAAGCACACATGTGCGTGCTGCTGGTCTACTAATAGTACTAACCTTTAACAGTTAATTTGACTAATTTTCGTTAATTACTAGTTTCTATATAACTGTTTTTATATTGTTTTACTTTCTTTTTTATTCAAGAAAATGTTTTTAATTTATTTATCTTATTTTATGATTTAAAAAAAAAAGTATCAATCAATCAATCAATCAATGTTTATTTATATAGCCCTAAATCACAAGTGTCTCAAAGGGCTGCACAAGCCACAACGACATCCTCGGTACAGAGCCCACATAAGGGCAAGGAAAAACTCACCCCAGTGAAAAGTACCTTATCTTCACCATACCTGGTTATCCAAATGAGGCATAATAATGTGTTAATTTCACGACTGTATATATCGGTATCGGTTGATATCGGTATCGGTAATTAAAGAGTTGGACAATATCGAAATACCGGATATCGGCAAAAATGCCATTATCGGACATCCCTAGTTTAAATGTAACTTCGATATTGGGTTTTCACTATGTAAAAGCGCTTTGAGTCACTAGAGAAAAGCGCTATATAAATATAATTCACTTCACTTCACCTCCTATTGAACTGATTCCTGCAGTAGGGTCGTCTCCTTCCCCGCCGTACGTAACAAGATATTACCCAAAATGCTTTGCGCGAGTCCATCATTGTAGGGGTGTCAAACAAATTTTAGCTCAGGGGCTGCATGGAGGAAAATCTGTGTACATGCCGGGGCCTGACTATTAAAATCATGGCATTAAAACTAAAATATAAAGACAACTTCAGATTGTTTTCTTTGTCTTACTTTGGCCAAAAATAAAACAAACACATTCTGAAAATATTACAATAAAAATATAGAAAAAAGTACCGGCAACAGTAAAGTTTAGATCCATGAAGGAAAGAAGAAAGTGAATGAATGTTTATACTGAATACATTTATACGTGCATAAAAATTATTTTCTTTTGTATTTTTTTTTTTAATGAATTAAGTAATGTTTTTCCAAAACACAATATAGAATGTGAGATATAACAGGATAATGCATACATTTATCATTTGTTTTCAAAATGGTTACAAAAAAGTGGGACCCCATTGTTATGACTTGATGGGGTCCCTGGGACCTCATTTGCAGAATTCCTAGCGCCACCACTGATGGAGTATTGGTGCGTGCAAAACGGCAAGCAGGCGACTGTGGCCTGCAGGCCGGTTCTAATACTAATCAAATATCATCCCGGGGGTCATAGATAAGATTTTGTTGTTTTGCTGTAGTCAATAAGTTCTTTTTTTCCCGCAATTTTCTTGTTGTGGGGCTGACTGGCTCGTACATGCACATGCATCCTCCGCTGTTGCCATTTCTAATACGAAGTAGCATATAGTTCGAACTTATGTCTGTCGGTAGACTCCATATGGAAGCGGTAAAAATTACAACAAAGACGGCAGTAATAAGACGCTGTCGAAATGAAGCTACGTAAATAAAACCGCCCACAAAATGGCGCATCCTGGAAAGACGGTCAGAAAGTGTCTTGAAAACGGTCTGTAAAACATAATCTTTGCACAATTTTGACCAAAGAACCACTATTACATGTTATGTAGAGTGTTTTAAATGTAAAAAGAAAAAATCTAAATGTGACCCCTTCAAGTGAAATATACTATAAATACAGATTTTAAATTCATAATATCTATTTAGACTGTAAGATCATGTTTAAAATGCATGATCGTTACGGGTTATGGTTTCAGTTTATTTCGGACATGGTTAGAGTTAAAATATGATACATCACATATTTTAGGTTTCTCATTACATTTTCAAAAAGGAGCAGGAAGGAGCAGAGCTTATTTAATACTACCCATTTTTCATTTTGTAGCAATTACTAACATATTTAAATGTCGCAGCGCAGGCTCGAACTCGCCTTTCCCCGGCAGCTGGGTCTTCCAGCACCTCCGCTGGCAGCATGCCAAGACACGCCCCTGCTCGCGCCACGCCCACATGACGGCAAGGTTGTGGGCGATCGGCAATCTGCACACCTGGGACTGATGGGGGGCGAGCTGGATAAAGGACCAGTGGACCCAAGGATCCTTGCGGGAACTTAGTTACCCTTTGTATACCGTAAGCCGACAGCTCTCTGTCTCTCTCCGTGTTCTGATGTCCTTGTTGTCCTCCCACAGCACCTTCCCGAGTCTTACCCATAGTGATGGGTCCGGCAACACCGATGCATCGGCGCATGCGTCGAGCTCATAGAGCAAAACCCTGTATCGGTGCACGTACCGCTTTTAGAAAGTCACGTGACCGATCATGAGCTGTTTCGGTCACGTGACCGATACGCGAACTGTGTCGCACTGACTCCTCCTCTGTGCCTTGTGAGCGGGTCTTTTCTACAGCCGGAGAAATAATAACTAAGAAGAGAAATCGTCTAAAATGTAATACGTTGGAAAAACTGCCTTTTTTAATAAAAATGTGTAAAAAAAAAATTAAAAAAAATTCCAGGTCCACAAGCATCCTCATTCACAACACGCTCTCTTAGATTTCCATGTTATGATACATGTTCACATTATTTGACTGTATCTAAAAAAGATAAAAATATATTTCTATTTAAATGAAGATATGAAATAATCCTAAATGAAATACAATGACTTGGTTTATATTATTGTATATACTAGGTCATAAAATCAGTGTCAGTTGAGTCGGTCCATAGGTTGCCTGTAGGGATTTTTAATGTCCAGCAGATGTCAGTATTTAGTGACACAGTATCTATACAGTTTTGCAATGTGTCGAAACGCTTCATGACGCCTCATCAACCCATTACTACTTACCCATTGTGATCTACCGTTGTTCCCTTGCGGATTTGGACTGCCTTCCTCGATCCTCGACCCTCGCCTGGACACGGATCTTGTCGCTTCTCTCCTGCCCTCGACGGCTTGCTTGTGCACGGACTGCCCTCCTGCTTTCTCTCTCCTCTCGCTCTCCTCAACACTTGGTAACACACACTTCAGCTAATCATACACATAGCCTCACACATACACTCTCTTGGGTTTAGTCACACTCTATTTCTTTAGTTTAGTTATTAGTTAGTATTGTTTATTTTTATTATTATTATTTTATATATGTATATTGACTATATATATCAGGGGTCGGGAACCTTTTTGGCTGAGAGAGCCATGAAAGCCAAATATTGCAAAATGTATTTCTGGGACAGCCATATAATATGTTTTGACACTGAATACAACTAAATGTGTGCATTTTTAAGTAAGACCAACATTTTTAGAGTATAATAAGTCTCTTATTCTTTTTACCGTATTTTTCAGACTATAAGTCGCAGTTTTTTTCATAGTTTGGCCGGGGGTGCAACTTATACTCAGGAGCGACTTATGTGTGAAATTATCAACATATTACTGTAAAATATCAAATAATAATATTTAGCTCATTCACGTAAGAGACTAGACGTATAAGATTTCATGGGATTTAGCGATTAGGAGTGACAGATTGTTTGGTAAACGTATAACATGTTCTATATGTTATAGTTATATGAATGACTCTTAACATAATATGTTACGTTAACATACCAGGCACGTTCTCAGTTGGTTATTTATGCCTCATATAACATACACTTATTCAGCCTGTTGTTCACTATTCTTTATTTATTTTAAATTGCCTTTCAAATGTCTATTCTTGGTGTTGGGTTTTATCAAATACATTTCCCCCAAAAATGCGACTTATACTCCAGTGCGACTTATATATGTTTTTTTCCTTCTTTATTATGCATTTTCAGCCGGTGCGACTTATACTACGGAGCGACTTATACTCCGAAAAATACGGTAATAACATTGTTATTCTGAAGCTAACCAATAATAAATAAAACGCTTCTTACCATTAATGCGACCATCCTGTAACACCAAGAACAGCTGGGATTGGCTGAGCCACCCGCAACCTTGAACAGGTGCTGTAGAAAATGGATGGATGGATTAAAATGCATGAATGTTTTATATTTTGAACATAATTTTTAACACTGTGATTTCCAGCGGAATTATTCATTACTTATTGTGTTAAGCAATGTCAGCTAAGATTTATCTAAGAGCCAGATGCAGTCATCAAGAGAGCCACGTCTGGCTCGAGAGCCATAGGTTCCCTACCCCTGATATATATAATAAATCATTGAACATTACTGCCCCCTGGTGTCTGTGTCATCAACTCCATCTAGTAACCCATCCATCCATCCATTTTTTTTTTACCGCTTATTCCCATTGGGGTTGCGGGGGGGGGGCGCTCATCTAGTAACCATAGCATTAAATTCACTTCCTGTTCTCGATTTGTCCACAATTTAAATCCATAAATAATACATTATACATTTTTCAATAGTTAAATAAGTTGGAATTCACATATTGAGATGAATGAGAATGTCATTTTTCAATAACACTTGTTGGTAATTAATATACTTCATAATAGAATATACTTTTTTGTTTATCTCTGTAGATGTCATACTTGCCAACCCTCCCGAATTTTCCGGGAGACTCCCGAAACTCAGCGCCTCAAATATTCCCCCGAAAATCTCCCGATTTGCAGCTGGAGCTGGAAGCCACGCCCCCTCCAGCTCCATGCGGACCTGAGTGAGGACCAGTGTTGGGTTAGTTACTGAAAAACAGTAACTAGTTACAGTTACTAGTTACTTTATTTCAAAAGTAACTCAGTTACCAACTCAGTTACTTACACCAAAAAGTAATGCGTTACTGTGAAAAGTAACTATTTAGTTACTTCTTCTACTTTTTTTTTTTTAAAGCTCCCATTAATGCCCTTTTAGCCTTCATTTTAGTACTGTTATTGCACTGGAGAATAATACAATCTGTTGATCAACTTGACATACATTTGCATCACTGAACTCTGCTAAGCAATGTGCTCTACATACAACACACAAAGACAAAGATATGTTTCAAAGGGCCAATTTATTTCAGGCCAGAACAAATTGACAAAACTATTTGAAATAGCTGCAACATAACATACATAAGTAACAAACAGCATAATAACACTAACACTAACACTAACCACGTTAAACCCAGATTCCGAACTAATAAAGGTCTTAACTCATTCTCTTTCTATGCCACTTCAATATGGAATGCACTCCCAACAGGTGTAAAAGAAAGGGCATCTCTATCCTCCTTCAAAACCGCACTAAAAGAACACCTCCAGGCAACTACAACCCTAAACTAACACCCTCCCTTCCACATAATACCTCTGCGGATTGTAAATAATCAAATGTAGACACTTTTTCTTATACTTTCTGATCTCTCTCTCTGTGTCCACTACTTGCTGTACATATCCTACCAAGTCAGTCCTACACTGTTTCAATGTCCATTTCTCTGATGATGCAATTGTTGATGACTGAAGTGTTGATACCAACCAAACCTAATCCCCCCCTCCATATCCCACACCCCGGATTGTAAATAATGTAAATAATTCAATGTATATACCCTGATGATTATCTTGTGTGATGACTGTATTATGATGTTAGTATATATTTGATAGTATATATCTGTATCTGGACCCCGACTTAAACAAGTTAAAAAACTTATTTGGGTCTTACCATTTAGTGGTCAATTGTACGGAATATGTACTGTACTGTGCAATCTACTAATAAAAGTTTCAATCAATCAATCAATCAATCAACAACATAGCTGTAAAGCTGGCTTCACCTAAGGAAGGCACACGTGACATACACAGAGCCTAACCAGGCAGATTTGAATTGTTGTTTTGGGCAGTAGACGGGATCTTTGATCCAAGACACAACTTACATTTAACTAAAATGTTATTTTCTTTGTGCTCGACAAAAGAAAAGAAGTGAGAATATCTCATACTTGCCAACCCTCCCGAATTTCACTGCCTCTCCCTGGGACAACCATTCTCCAAATTTCTGCCGATTTCCAGCCGGACTTAAGGCACGCCCCCTCCCGGTCTGTGCGGATCTGAGTGGGGACAGCCTGTCGTCACGTCCGCTTGGCCAACCAAAAAGTAACCACAGAACACTATACCGTATAGGCGTATAGTGTTCTGTGGTTACTTTTTTGTTGGCCAACGGTTGTATTGCGCACCCCCCTCCCCTCCCCTCCCCTTCCCACACTCAGACACACAGAGAGCGCAGAGGAAGAATCAGAAGCACGTCTCTGCTTCGCTGGAATAAAACACACTCAGATCCTCAGTTTCTAGCCGATACTACATAAAAAATAACGTAAAATAACGCAGTAACGCATCATGTAGTAACGGTAACTGAGTTATTGAATATAAAAAAATAACGCGTTAGATTACTAGTTACCGCCGAAACTAACGGCGTTACAGTAACGCGTTACTTTGTAACGCGTTAGTCCCAACACTGGTGAGGACAGCCTTTTTTCATGACGGGAGGACAACAGGGTGACAAGAACTAAATCATCCAGACTAGAAATAAATTGTATTATTATGTTTATTTCACCTAAAAATAAATATATTTATTAATTAAAAAAAAAAAAAACTAAATAAATTTTTACTATATTTTGCTAAAAACATCAAAAGTAATTGTATTTTTTCGTGACTCCTTATTACATCCAGCCATAGAATTATACATTAAAATAAACATATTTGAAATAATTGATTTTAAATTATCATAATAATTCATTTAAAATGACCATATTTAATTATTAAAATAATTGCTTGTTTATCAACAACTTTAGCATTTTATTCATTACATTTTGAAACTCTCAGAAGCCATGTTATGATATATTCCTTAATATTTATTTATGCAAGTTTGAAGTATCAATTATCTAAACAGTTTTGTTTGAATATTTTCAGGATGTAGATATCTATATATATATATGTGTATATATATATATGTATGAAATACTTGACTTGGTGAATTCTAGCTGTCAATATACTCCTCCCTCTTAACCACGCCCCCAACCACGCCCCGCCCCACCCCCGACCACGCCTCCACCCCCCACCTCCCGAAATCGGAGGTCTCAAGGTTGGCAAGTATGGTAGATGTTCAAAATAAAATGATGAAACAAAGTTCGCGACAATGGTTTATCTTTCGCAAAACAAAGTATAAGTTAAGGTTTAAAATGTTTGGCACCTGTAAAATGTATACAAGTTAGCCACCTAGCTAACGTGAGCTAGCCACGTTTGCTGGCATAACAGAAGTGCTTCCTGTAAGAGTTTAGTCAATATTTTTGTTTTGTATTAATTAAATAAAAAATAAAGTAATTCTTACCAGTATTATTTTACGGAGAACACTTCCTGGAAAGCGCTTATTTAGATAACTATTATCTGGGTAGAAAGAGTGGAAGAAAATGGCTTTATAAGAGGGCCATTGTTGCTTCTAGGGGTCCTTCCTCACGACACCTGAAAGCCATAAATGTGCCTGACTAAAAATGACCGATAAGCAACATTTTCTACTATCTTAATATTGAATTCAAGTACAAATAAAAGTAACCAATTTTATACAGTACATATTAATACGTAGTTTAAAATTTTAGGAGAGGTTGTGTATTTAAGGTTTCACTTGCTGTCAGATTAGAAGCAGTGGTAATGGCAAAGCAATGCCAAGTAACTTGTACTAACTCTACCTCCAAAATATGCAAATTTGAAAAAAAAATATTGATTGCTATTGTGCTATTTGTGTGATGAAGCTTTTGTCAGCTATGTTAAATCTATCCGGAAGGTAAACGCTAGGATTAACTGAGGAATTTGTCATAATACCAACACCAAAAAAAAAAAAAAAAAAAATGGAGCAAAGTCTTCACATTGTGCAGCCTTTTCAAACAAACGATTGTTTATCACTTCAGGAAGACTTACTGAGGCTTTGGGAGCCCCCGAGGCTGATTTAACACGTTCCCTTCCCAGCACGTCAACGTTTCCTAACGATAAAAATGAACAAACCTTTTTTTAGTATTGCCACGTGTATTAAAGAAAAAAATATAATACATAATTTATATATAAAATATATGTCTAATGTTAATAATCTATGTAATGCAACATGTTGTTAGAGTGCGTTCCAATAGACCACAATGGAAACAAACCTTTTGGCTTTTTGTGCATAACATTTGCCTTTTTAAAGCATTACATAGATTAAATTCTTTAAGATGTCAAACTTCTCAATCAAAGGAGAACTGCAGTTTTTGGAAGTGTGCCAATAATTCACAAGCCTTATTTGAGACAAGAACACTTTATTTTTTTTGTGTGCATTCGGAAGTCGGAAAAAAAAGACTTGTGTGACACTGTAGCAAATTGGATACATTTTTTGCCTTCTGAAAAAACATCCTAAACCCGCCAACATTACTCCATTTACAAAACCCCAAACCAGTGAAGTTGGCACCTTGTGTAAATCGTAAATAAAAACAGAATACAATGATTTGCAAACTTATATTCAATTGAATAGAATGCAAAGACAATGATATTTAATGTTCCAACTGAGAAACTACATTTTTTTTTTGCAAGCAACACATTGCAAAAAAATTGGCACAGGGGCATTTTTACCACTGTGTTACATGGCCTTTCCTTTTAACAACACTCAGTAAACGATTGGGAACTGAGGAGACCAATTTTTGAAGCTTTTCAGGTGGAATTCTTTCCCATTCTTGCTTGATGTACAGCTTAAGTTGTTCAACAGTCCAGGGTCTCTGTTGTGGTATTTTATGCTTCATATTGCGCCACACATTTTCAATGGGAGACAGGTCTGGACTACAGGCAGACCACTCTAGTACCCGCACTCTTTTACTACGAAGCCACGCTGTTGTAACACGTGTAGAATGTCGCTTGGCATTGTCTTGCTGAAATAAGCAGGGGCGTCCATGAAAAAGACATTGCTTGAATGGCAAAACCTGTATGTACCTTTCAGCATTAAGGGTGCCTTCACAGATGTGTAAGTTACCCATGCCTTGGGCACTAATACACCCCCATACCATCACAGATGCTGGCTTTTCAACTTTGCGTCTATAACAATCCGGATGGTTCTTTTCCTCTTTGCTCCGAAGGACGCAACAGTTGTCAAAAACAATTTGAAATGCGGACTCGTCAGACCACAGAACATTTTTCCCCTTTGCATCAGTCCATCTTAGATGAACTCGGGCGTTTCTGGGTGTTGTTGATAAATGGCTTTCGCTTTGCACAGTATAGCTTTTTAACCCAATCATGGCAGCCACCTGTTCCCACTTAGCCTGTTCACCTGTGGGATGTTCCAAATAAGTGTTTGATGAGCATTCCTCAACTGTCTCACTCTTTTTTTTGCCACTAATGCCAGCTTTTTTTTAAATATGTTGCAGGCATCAAATTCCAAATGAGCTAATATTTGCAAAAAATAACAACGTTTACGTATCTTGTCTTTGCATTTTATCCAATTGAATATAAGTTGAAAAGGATTAGCAAATCATTGTATTCTGTTTTTATTTACGATTTACGACACATACCAACTTCACTGGTTTTGGGTTTTGTACAAGTCTGTGCTTGAATATAAATCATGCATCACACTTGTATAGTAGAAGGTTGAAATTCAACTTAGAACCGAAGACATCGCCAGGAAGATGCGGCAAGATGCCCGTTCGCTCTCAGATTTTTTTTTTACCTGAGGAGTGAGGATTACGATGAATTCATCATCTAAATAGGGATCACGAGTCATGTGCTGCAAGATATAAACATCCCAGAGCAGACATTGTACAGTAAGTGATTGCTTGTATTATGGTCGTAGTTTGCGTTTAGCACTTAGCAATACTGCTACATGATGCTTCGCGTTTTACTAAAGCTGGATCTGCTTATCACTCTGCGTCTAAAATGGACGGATATTCAGGCTCAAAAATAAAAGGTTCTGCATCATCTTTTGTCCGAAAGTAGTCGTTGGCGCACATGAAGTCTGTCATGATTAGTTGTTGTTGTTGTTAAAGGAAAGAGTAAACGTTGCAATGCGCTCTGTGAGATCGGTTTGCCCCCCCAAAAAAGTTCCGTCAATGCTTAAAATGAGTAAAATACATAAATATTACATGTTATTATTAATGTGCCTTTTACTACATTACATATATACTCACAGCATGTACAGAAAATGTTGTTGGAGGTTTTTGGATGGGGGAATAAAGGAATCCCCATTACCTGTATTGTTGGCCACCTCTTGCTAGCAGCGTTTTGCTATTTAGAATGCACAAAAAAAGAGTGTGTTTCATATATCACAAAACAAAATAAAGTGCAGTTGCCCTTTAGAGCAGGGGTCCCCAAACTACGGCCCTCCAGCATCCAAAATCCGGCCCACGGGAAGTCCCAAGTTAATTTTTATTTTTATTTTAATTTTATTTTTTTTAATCTTTCCTTTCTAATCCATTTTTTACCACTCGTTACTCTCGGTGTCTCCGAGCCGCTCAGGCAAATCATATTGTCTAAAAATGAATTTTCCCATCGATAACGTGACAATGTTTAATGTCAAAACGGACAATGCATATATATATATATATATATATATATATATATATATATATATATATATATATATATATATATATATATACGCACAGCCCGGCCCCCGGCCAATTTTTTTTAACCCAATGCGGCCCAAGTTTGGGGACCCCTGCTTTAGAGGATCAATAAAATATTTAGGTAGATTAACTAGTTTGTGATGAACACGTCCGACCGGTATGAGGCCACGAGGAAGACCTGGGACCTGGTGGAGAGACTACGTCTCCCTGCTGGCCTGGGAACACCTTAGGATCCCCCAGGAGGAGCTGGACGAAGTAGCTGGGGAGAGGGAAATCTGGGCTTCTCTGCTTAGGCTGCTGCCCCCGCGACCCGACTTCGGAAAAGCGGAATACAATTGATTATTATTATAATATTATTATTATTATAGTTGCTTCAATTATTATCAATTTAAAATGCAATATTATTAATGTAACACTCTTAATCCGACTCCTACTAATGAAAAGAATACCAAAAATAGTATTCATGATGGAATATACCTTGGGTAAAACAATGCAACATTGACAACATGGAAATAAAAAGAGGCAGCGTTAAAATGCTAAAGACAATTTATTAGTAGACACTCATCAGCCAGAAAGAAGAACCACCTGAAAATTGTCTTCCTGAAAAGTCACCATTTGATTGGCAGTGTAAAATAAGGCAACGGGCTTTTCATATATCTTCTTATTTTTTCTTTTTTTTGTACACATTTTCACCAACAATAAACACTTATACATTCACTTGTTACTGCCGTTACGCTTGTGATCCACACACACATTTTAAAAGCTGCGGGCCGGAATTATAAGAATTCATCTTTTTTTTTTTTTTTTTGGCATGAGTCAGGCTACAGTAGAATCAAACCGAAACCCAAAATGAACATTTAAAAAAAAATCTCAATTTTTGGAATTTTTGCAGAAGCCATCACACGAAGCTGACAATTACGTCATAGAGTCACCATCACTGTTAAATATCCCACCACCAATTTTGATTATAGGGAGTTTATATAGCTTGAAATAATGTGGATTTCCGCACGCCATTAAGCAGCTAAAAGCGAATCGCTGACAGCCCTAATGATGGAAATTAGACTGCCGTAAATGCTCCAATCAACGCCTTTTTTTAATTAATGGGTGCCAAGTCAACAACGGTTTGAAAAACACCGGCAAGCTACGGCGCCCCTAAAGGGACATGGGGGAAATAATTTTTTTTATAATTTTTATTTTTATTTTTTATTTTTTTAGACATGTATCTCGTGCGCACGAGAAACTATCTTGTGCGCACAAGAAACTTTCCTCTGCGCACGAGAAACTTTTTATAAAGTTATAAAAAAAAATATTTATTTTATTAATATTTATTATCTCGTGTGCACGAGATAGTTTTTCGTGCCCACGAGATACATGTCTAAAAAAAAAATGTTTTTTTTAATTATAATATTTTTTTTTATTTTGTAGTGCGGAAATCCATATTATTTCAAGAAGGTTTCTCGTGCGCACGAGATACATGTCTAAAGAAATATATATATATATATATATAATTTAAAAAAAATATATATTTTTTTAGACATGTATTTTTTTTTTGTAACTTATAAAAAGTTTCTCGTGCGCACGAGATACATGTCTTAAAAAAATTAATAAATAAACAAAATTATGAAAAAATACATTTCCCCCATGTAGTAAGCAATCTCTTGGTTGATGGCACACTTGCTTATTACCTGCAGTTGTTGTTAACAACCTCATCAGTACTATTAATAGACGAAGTCCTAGCCCAATCATGATTCTTATTCATTACGAGTCCCGAATCCATTCGAAATGTCCAATAATAATTTTTTTTAAAGGTCTTTATTCGTCATTCATGCGTCATTAGGCAAGGGAGAAGTTTTTGTAATCTGTTTTGAAAACGTTTTATTGTAATTTATATGACAAATAATGTACTGTGAAAATTGGTGTTAAAACCAAAGTCTATTCTGAATCAAATCGTCACACCAAGAATCAGAATGGAATTGAATGGCAGGTTGTTCATTCACATCCCCTGGCTATGTTGCGCAACGCATCCGTTCCTCGCAACATCGCGCTCCTTTACTACATTGCGGGTTTCGAAAAAAAAATTAAAATAATTATATTCTTAAATCAAAAGCTGTTCACAACTTTTTAAACACATTTTAAATCATTATAAGAGCCCCCTAGACATGAAATAACACCCTCAAGTCACCTTTCTGTTTTGCCTCTGGTGAGGGCGGTCGCATTTTTTCCCCGCTCCCTTCTTCTCCCAGCTTGCTCTCTTTGTTTTGTCTTGTCTGAACTTTTTTGAAGCCTCCTTTCTTTGCGCTGTCCTCCAAATACTCCCGAGGACACCTCAATGATGGGACGCTTTTGACCTCCCTCCCTCCACCGCTTGTTTCCCCTCGGGGTGATTGACGGCTGACAGCGCTTCATAGCAGCAGTCGCCCTCCGGGTACCCAACTCCCCGCCCCTCTGTTGCGAGTTGTCGTGATTAAATGTAGCGTGTTTATGTGTGCATTGTATGGAGGTTTTTTTCCTACTCCAGACTAGGCCCCCTTAGGACTCCAGTCTAGATTGTATTTTTTTTACTCATCTTCTTCCCCAGCGTTTGACCTTTTTCTTATCTTTTACGAGCGCCTTTGGCGACCCATCAGCGTTCCTGTTCTGTAACCCTGTACACTGTTTGTTTGTCGAATCTTGAATGGGTTTGTGCTGAAAACATAGTTTCGTTGTACTTGTGCAATGACAATAAAGTCCTATCCTATCCTATTGGTGAGGACGGCGGAAAAGATCATCAGGACTCCTCTTCCTCCTATCCAGGAGATCGTAAAAAGCCGCTGCCTGACCAGGGCTCAGAAAATCTGCAAAGACTCCTCCCACCCCCACCAAGGACTGTTTTCACTGCTGGACTCTAGAAAGAGGTTCCGTAGCCTCCGAAGCAGAACCTCCAGGTTCTGTAACAGCTTCTTCCCTCAAGCCGTAAGACTCTTGAACGCATCATAATTAAATTATCCCCTCAACTCCCCCCAAAATGGATTAACTCGCCGGAATAAAAAAGACAATATAACATGCATCCATAAACGTGGATGCATGTGAAAAAGTGCAATATATTTATCTGTACAGTAATCTATTTATTTATTTATACATATTTATATATATTTATTTATTTTATATATATATATTTATATGGGACGGCGTGGCGCAGTGGGAGAGTGGCCGTGCGCAACCCAAGGGTCCCTGGTTCAATCCCCACCTAGTACCAACCTCGTCATGTCCGTTGTGTCCTGAGCAAGACACTTCACCCTTGCTCCTGATGGGTGCTGGTAGCGCCTTGCATGGCAGCTCCCTCCATCAGTGTGTGAATGTGTGTGTGAATGGGTAAATGTGGAAGTAGTGTCAAAGCGCTTTGAGTACCTTGAAGGT